>NW_010307278.1:0-32560 GCF_000700745.2 Antrostomus carolinensis
GACCCACGTGTAGGCCATGGAGGACTCCACAGTGTAGCAGAGAAGCTGAGCCTGAGGGCAAGTGTGACTGGAATTGTGATCCTGAGAGTTACTCACTGCCAGAGTGGGGGTGGACCCTCAGAGTGGGGGGTGAGTCTGCAGCCCATGGATGCCCTCATGCCAGAGCTGGAAGCTGAGCCTGAAGGGGTCTGTGACTCTATGAGAAGCTTGCTCTGGAACATCTTGTTCCTGGACTTCTGTGCCGGGAAGAGCAGCAACGGTGAGCTGACTGAACCCCCATTCCCTGACTCCTGTGCTGCTGGGGAGAGCTAGAAAAATAGGGAGAAAAGTGATTGGAGCCCGGGAAGAAGAGAAGGATGGGGGAAGGTGTTGTAAGATGTGATTGTTTCGTCTACTCAGATGGTTTGCAAAGAATTAAATTGATTTTTCTTCTGCAAGTTTGAGTCCATTTCTGTTTTGCCCATGACCATAACTGGTGAGTAAACCATACCTGTCCTTCATTCCTAACCCTGTGCCCCCTTTGTTGTGTCTCCCATCCCATTTCACCGGGTGCAGAGAGTGAATGTAGGATCGCATGCTCCCATTGTGGGTCAAACTACCACAAGCATGAACAAGTGCAATCACTGCAGGAAGCTGGGCATCCTTGTCAGAAGGAGCAGGAACCTCTGTCCTTAAAATGTTATTGTCATGTCACGGTCACTTACCCTGGACTCCAACATGCTCTGATGGGGTGTCTGGTGCCCTGGGAATCTGTCTCAGTCATATTCAGCAAGGCTAAGGAAAGACCACCTATTAAAATTTTTTGTTCTAACTGTTGACTCTTGGCTCATCTTCCGTTGCATTTGGTGTACTTGATTGTAATTAAGAAGTTGGGGCAGCAGCCTCTTATGACATATAACTTTTCAACACTTCTCATACAAACACACGTACTTTTCCACCAGTTTATACAAAAGAAGCCCTGATTTAGCATGTTCCTTAGCGTTCACCACAACTCTCATCTTTTGTTGTGTAATGGATAAGTTTTTTATAGTTGGGATAAAATGATAGATGATCTGGCCATCTTTTCTATGAAGACTGAGAATTTACTTAGATCTCAGTGATACAAATGAGGATGAGACGTTCATCCTTCTAAGCTCTAGAAAACACTAGATTTCTCCCACCTTGAACAGTTGCTTTTTTTGAGACTTTTATGTGTTCAGAATTCGACCTAATGTTACTTAGTTGGTCTTTTTAAACTGCAGTTTGCTCATTAGAGAAAAGGAATTTAAATGCAAAGAGGACTTTTCCATTGGCACTCAGTGAAATGCTAATCTTTCCCAGTGAGCTTCTTTGCTTTTTATAAGAGTAAAAAAAAACATTTGGGGAAAAAAAAAATAGGTTTATCTACTGAATTTTAGCCAACAAAGTTTTTGTAATTATTTGAGTAGCACACAGGAAATTCAACAGATAATTTCAATAGTTTGAAGTTTTGCCTGAGGTTCAGTTCACATTTTGATACAGATTGCCTGAAAAATTTTACCCTGGTTTGTCTAGAATAAAGTCTTTTAGGCAACTAAATATATATAGCTTGTAGTTGGAATTCCTCAGTATTCGCATCAGTGAAGATATTTGATGAGTTACAGATGATATTATGAAGAACTTAGAGCAGTAGTGGCAGCTGTGTGAGTATCTTAGAGAGGAGCAATCCACCTTAATGATCATCAGCATTAGATATCTCCACTGCATCATAGATGTGTCCTTTAATGTCATAAGCATTAGTCCAAGGACATAGTTTGCACTGCATTTCCAAAATTCTTAACACAAGGAGACCCTCAATTTGATGAAACCTGCAGTTGCTACTGTAAAGCAAAATAATAAACAGAAGAAGAACGGAGATCAAGAAACCAGTAAAGCTGGGGAAAAAAACCCAACAAAACCTTGGAAAGATACATGAGGCCAAAATTCAATTAACAAAATTGAAATTTTCCCGGAAATCTTCAATTCAAGAAGAAATCTCTTACTTCTTCCCCAAAGTGCAGTTCCAACTCACTGAAGTCAGGAAGACAGTTTTCTACTGACAACTTACCCAAAAGAAGGTGACTCACACCAGGGAAGAAGCAATAACAAAAGTCAGTGTTTTGCAGAAAAATGTATAAATAAAACAACTTAAAGGTAGAGATAAATTTGATAGAAATTAAAACCAGTCAGAAAGAAACATTAATTGGAATCAATATGTAGTTGTGAAAATGTTTGAAAAACCTGAATAATTACAACTCTTAAAGTTGTTATCTTAAAGGAAAGTAGAAAGGTCAGCTAATTAAATTGTCTTAATATGAACAATAAGGAATAAAAGCTGCAGCTTTTAAACATGTTAGAGTAGTACATAGACAAGTCTAAGAAGGTAAATTATTCAATGCCAACAAAATTAAACTCAGAAAGGAAAACTCTCCACAAATTGACATTTCTTGAAGCACTTAATGTAAAGCCCTAACAAAGCAAATTACCAGTAAAATGAAAAATTATAATTTGCTTGGCTCAATTGATTTGTGGTTTGTCACATACTGTAGAAAATTGTATCCTAATTCACAAGTGCACTGGCAATTACCAAAGACATAAGACATATTGAATCATATAGGGGAAAATGTTGTTTACTCTCTAGTAAGGCAAAGGAGATCCTTTCATCTGGAGTTTTCTAGTCAATTTTGGATAAAGTTGTAAACAAAGGAGAGTGGGATTTTGTTTTCCCTCTGGCAGGCAGCAATACTAGGGAGAAGAAATGTTATCGCTGTTTAAGAGGGCTTTTGCTTTCCATTGTTTAACCTTCTAGTATTCAGCCATGTACACACCAAACTATTCCATCTACCATATTCTCATCCTCAGATAGATTAAAATACTTTTGGAAATACGAGAATTAATTAAAAATAACAGAATGCCAGCATTAGTTGTAATGATTTACACTGGTAGAATCTCTGTTCAAAGGATTCAACAAAGACTCTACTACTTTCAAGGAAGACACAGAAACACTTAATGGAACTCTGATTTAATAGATAGATAGAGAGATAGATAGATAGATAAATATAAAAGCTTTATGCTCTGACCAGATCATGCTGCAAAAAGCTAAGAAGTAGGAGAGAAGTACTGACTTGGAGAACCATGTCTCTTTTTGAAGGAAGATTGCTCAGATTCAGATGATTAAGTCCTTGGTATATTTGAGCTTCACTTAGAAGGAGGTTTCCGAATACCTAGTTAGTACACAGAATAAATCAAACCCATTACCATTCTGCAGCAAAATAAAAATAATAAAAATGTCCATGTTTGTTTCACAAGGTATGACTTTTATTTTTTTTAAATGCAAAATAAATCCTTTTATCTGGAGATTATGGCACTTACTACTTCAATCCTGTAGAAAAGCACTATATCTGTTACAGCTCATAAAACATCCATGTATATAAGGAGTGAAGATAAGAATACTTTTACAGAGCATGGCAGGTGAATTCAGTGGTCTGCCCTGGCATTCTAACTCTCCAGTCATTCCCACTGGTGGAGCAGCTGGAACACTTCAGGGCTCCCATTTTTCCCCACACTTTGACCTCAGAAGATCGTGACTCAGTAGCTGGGAAGCACCCCATTTCAATAACCTGATGTTGCTTTCTCATCATGAATTTCAGCATTTGATACTGCTGGTGCAAGACTGGCTAAGGGAGTTTTGTACTCAAACTTCAAGTCTTGATTAAAAACAGGTGCTCTTACTTTAGAAAAGAGGAAATCCATCATCAGACAGTGGTCAGACTTGCAGAAATTTTCTTTTCTGGATCTCTTGAATTATCACACAACATCTTATTGATCAGTATGTCAAAATGCCAATTCTTGCTTGGAATGTTGCAATTAAAAAAACCCCAAATCAATATCTGGAAATGTCACTCTTTCTATTAGATAGTTATAGTTGCTTACAGAGTATGGGAAATAATTAAATTAAGGGGTTTGCTGTTGTGTTCAGAAAACAGATAATTTACTTCTTAAGATGTTCTACATTTGAAATATATATATATTAAAATATTAGAAACTTCCTTTAATTTCTAAATTATGTATTTTTAAAATGAAAGAATGAGAAGTGCTAATTTGAGAGGGGGAGGTGGTGTTAAACACTTTACTCAGCTCCAGTTAAAACAGTTAATGATACAAAAAAGTGTTCATTTAAACCAGATTCCTGCCTTTGCATGAAGAGCATTTTATGAGATATAATTTAAGAGGGTCTTCCCTCTTTGCAAGTGCCACAGAATTGATCTGGATACAGTTAAAAATCTACTGGCAAAGTCAATAAGAGATTAGAGGATAAATTTTAAAAACAAGCAAGCAAACAAACAAATAAAACCAACCAACTTTACTAATAAAAAAGACACAAAAAGTAAGTTAGTATCTCAGAATGATTCAGTGAAACTCAGAATAGCGTGAAAAAAACAAAAAACAAAAAACCAAAATAAAACCCAACAAAACAAAACAAACCAGACAGCCAAGTGACATTGTTTTTTTTCTTCCCAAAGTGGAAAATGATGGCACTTGGATTCTCACCTCTTGAGGTTTAATTTTGGAGAAGCCACTTAACTGATCCTGCCAGGGTCTCATTTGTCTCTTCTCTTAAAGGCCTGCTTCTCTTTTACTCTTTTCATAGGAGACAGATGGAACACCTCTCCTATGAAAAAAAGCTGAGAGAGTTGGGATTGTTCAGCTTGGAGAAGAGAAGGTTCAGGGGAGAAGTTATTGCAGCCTTCCAGTATATAAAAGAGGCTTATAAAAAAGACAGAGAAAGATTTTTACCAAGACCTGTAAAGACAGGACAAGGGCTAATAGTTTTAAACTAAAATAGGGTAGACTTAGATTGGATGTAAGGAAGAAATTTTTCATGATGAACGTGGTGAGATACTGGCACATTGCCCAGAGAAATTGTGGATACCCCATTATTAGAAGTGTTCAAAGGGGCTTTGAGCATTCTCATCTAATGAAAGATGCTCCTGCCCATGATAGGGGGGTTGGACTGGATGATTTTTAAAGGTCCCTTCCAACCCAAACCATTCTGTGTTTCTATACTCCCTTGTATACGTGGCTTGGTATGAAGAGTGCTGTACTTTGTCACGGTAGCAAAATCAAGAAGGTGACAAACATCCTTGGAGGATGCCCATTTGTGTGTGTTTGTTTAGGAATGAAAAGATACAGGTCTGCACCAGCTATAGGGCTGCAACAGACATTAAGCTCTAGAGCATAACTAGTCTGGGAAACAAATTGCAGGTAAACTACAGTGGCCAGACTGGTATCTTCTTCCTGTGTGATGTCTCGTACCACCTCATGAGAGAACAATGACCTAGACGCACTATTGTGCAGATTATGGGTGCTGTATATGTGTCATATAGTGAAACTCAACCTAAATCTATACATTTTTTGGGTCAGACATTCTCTGTTGTGGTACATGTATACAGATGTCAGCCACAATACAGAACCTGGCCAGATTCAGCCCCTTTAATTACTAGACAATGCAAATAGTGGATATGGTCTCCTAATAGTAGAAAAAATCTGATCCCTGTGTTTCATCTCCTGTTCCCTGCAACCTTCTTCCTTTCCAGAAGAGACTATCAAATTTAACTGGAAATGACTGACAGAATTAGGAAAAATTCACAGGGCTTTCTCGTTACTCTTTTCCTCAGGAAAAGAGGAAAAACCTTCGATCAATTCCACCCCTGGTCAAGAAACTACCATGAAACTTCTTTAGCAATGAGGAATATCTGGAAGGGTATGAAACTCACCACACAGCAAAATGGGGTGGGGAAAAAACCAAACCAAAACAAAACAAAAACGACCCAACCAAACACCAAAAAAAACAATAGCAGATATTTGAAAATCATAAAATCACATCTCATGAAGGCATAAAGACTTGATTTTTGATGTGCCAAAACACTCTCTAAGCCACTAAGGAACTGTGTATGCCAAGCTAATAAATACTGAAAATAGGTTCATACTTCATTATACCTTCCTGAAAACCATGGATATATGAGGGGAGGTCTATTTTCAGTCACATTTAAGTTTAATGTCAACTCTGTTTTTTTTTTCTTTGTACTCAATGTTACATATCTTAGCAATTTAGGGCTCTGGGAAGCAAGCCCTACATATTGATTCTGTGATTATTTCCTAATAACTAATTAGGCATCATAAAGCCATTGCTCATGCAGAAGCAATATGATATAAATACAAGTTACCAAGTCTGTTACAGTTCAGCAAGATTCTGAAAGATGATAAAGTTAAATCCAGGAAAGTTTTGCTGTATTTCAAAAAACACTGAAACAGATTTTTTCCTAAGTAAAAATGACAGAAGTCTATCAAACTTTTCAGACTTATTGTGTAAAAAGTCAGAGATGTCAATCACAAACTCCAGAAGACAGTTCTTTTTTGTCACAGCAAGACTTCCTACCCAGGAGCCAGGCTTCTTGCTATCTCTTTTCCTTCATCTGTTACTTTTAAGAATGCAGTAATCCTAATTTCAATGTGAAATTTGTGAACATTGTCATAAAGCTTCAAGAGTGGAATTCAAGGGCAAGGTATGAGTGGTTAGTGACCACAACCCAGGCATCAGTGATAACCTGACCACTAAGGGTGCAGTCCTAGCATATCTGACCAAAATGATGCAAGCCTGGCTCTGCAGAACTGCCAAGGAACAAGTTCCAACAATCTAACCATCATCATAAAAATGGGAGGAGGCTAGCCAAGTCTACAAGTTAGGACTGGCAAAGACCAGGGCTGAAGACAGGTACATCTATAACATAGCTCATGTCTCAGGGCTCAGCCTAAATGGGGCTCATTGAGCAATGGGCAGAGGGTGTCTCAGTGGGCTTCCCAATTGAGCCTGATCAGGTCAATGAAGATCCAGGAATGCACTCAGGGCCCTTGAAAACACAACACTTAGCTCAGATGCAACAGACTCAAATTAGTATATATATGCAGGAGGCAGCTTACTGTGTGCTCTATCAGATGGATAACCTTATCTGGAGGTCTATCCCACTTTGTATAGATATATTTTCTATCATTATTTATTATCATTACACAAAGCCTTGTATGTTGGCTTCTTAGCTTTCAACTACGCACATACTTATGAGCAGGAATAGTTCACACAACTTCATTCTCAACATCTGTAGATAAACATACATAATGCACCATTTTGGCATAATTATTCCAATAAACAAGGACAATGTTATTTCATTCAGTTTTCTCAGTCTAATTGCAGAAAACCTCAGACACTTGTTTTATAATGCAGAATCACAGTAACTTACAGAACATTTAATAAAAAGAAAACATATTTGGTCATTTATCTTCCTACTGAAGACACTGGTATTGTATTTGCATAACATTTTTTAAAATTTATTATGCTTTTGCCCCTTTTTAGGTATTGAACCATTTTTAAGAGGAGAAAAAGTATATATTGTTTTCATTTAAGCTACTCCAATCTCCTGCTCTTTCATTACAGATATGTTTCCTGTTTTGTTCACATCCAGGAAAGCTGTGATTGATTGGAGGATGCTATCTTTATTCTCAGCCCTTAGGATAATTAACCCTGAAACACACAATCAAGGTTTCCCCATTAGTATGTTATACTCTAGGTTTGGATTTCTGAAAATGTTGTACACATTATCTTACAGTCATCCTTGACATTTCATTAACAGCAGGCATGAATGTATACAGGGTGAGAAAGATCTTACTACTGATTTTTTTTTACCAAAAAATCCTGTTCTTTAAATTTCACTCCAGCCTTTTTTTTGAGGATTATCATTCAGGGTGTTTTCACTTGTCTACCTGAATGGCAACAGATAGCTGTATGTTTGATACCTGCCTGTGAAGAGCCTGGTCTGTAAATTGCACATCACTGAAGCAGAGCCCTCTGCCTCTGATGCCCTTAAAAGAAAAAGGCACATAGGTGCACCAATGTGCATAAGCATCTCCCAGCTCACATCTGGCCATAAACCATATCTCTGTAATACGTAGTACCCAGTAATCAGACTTTGTTCTGGGATCCAGGGGTCTAACAGACTGGTCAATGGTGAACACCATAACTCCTTTGACTCAGGAGACTGAGATTTGGCTATTGCTCTGCATTGTGTACTAAAGCACTGATGGCATCAGACAAGTAAGAAAAGAGTTTATAACCTCTAGTAGAAATATTGATTCTTTACACAAAGCAGCTGGTGATATTATACTCTGCAGGATAGCTAAACCATTGTGAAAAGCAGGAAGTCAGGGGCTTTTTTTTTTTTACCTTTTTTTTTTTCTTTTTAATTTCAACCTGTACTATGATAACAGCAGGACTAATCACTGGATTAGTATGTTATTGCTTTGGAAAGCTCAGTGTCTACATTTGCAATTCTGAACAACTTGCAATGGTCTAACTATGAATTTCACAGAGATCCTGTCAGGTTTGGTGAAGGTTAAAATGAAAAAAATCTATAGTAATGAGAAGCCTGCTTTCTCTGTCACTTCTGTGTGTTTCAGGCTTGTTCCATGCACACTGAAAGTGGACAGTCTATTTTATTCTTAAAACTGAAGATATTTATTAGTATTAATAATTATTACAAGTCTATCTCTGAAATGAGAAATCCTGTTGTTAATGTCCTGAATCTCTTATTTTTATCAAACTTGTCAGAGAAAGATAGCATAAGAAACCTGTCACACACCATTAGTTTCTTGGTATAGTAATTTCTCATAGGAAAATGCTCTTATTATAGTAATGGGAATTAACACACTAGAAAAAAGCACGGGTGAACGATTTCTTTCTACCACAAAAGGACTCTTGTGGTTGTAAGAGTTCCACTTTTGCACATTTAAAGTTTGCATAATGAGTTGGCTTGGGATGAGCCCAAAATGAAGAAAAAAAGAAGGAGAGTAGCTGGACAGGGAGCATGAAGGGAGATCAGACAGATAAAGACAACCTGTAACCAAACAGACTTCCATCCCTCTTTTTGCTTTTCAAATACGTTTTATAGAGCTTGGTAGACTAAAATATCTTATCTATAAACATCCTACAACACCAATCTGCTCTTCTACTTTCTTCCAAAACTTTTTTTCAGATAGGTTTGTATTTTTAGATGCATATGGGTAATGGAAAGGCACTCTTATCCATTAAATTATTTTGTTTAACAAACCATTTATTATATTTTTGTAAAGATAATTTGTATTTCAGTTTATTCACTGCTTCTCTAAAAGCTGAAGCTAGCACATTCTTCATGGCTCTGAAGAATGAAATCTCCCTTTGAAGTTCATGTTCTAAAGGACAGAAGGAGAAGAAAAAAAAAGAAGAAAAAAAAAAAGAGGAAGAGGTGTGGAAAAACAGAAAATGTAATTCCTATACCAACCAACTTGACAGAGCTGAGACTCAAAAGGGGCTTTCACAAAATGTGAGAATAGGGCAAGGGGTCCTATCTGACCTGATGAGAGCTGTGCAATGCTTAAGGAGTGTTAAAAGGGGCATTAGGATTTGCTGCACTTTGGGATGAAATGTTTGAAAAAAAAGAAGTTTAAAGAAAACAATAAGCAAATCAATGCTTTAATGGGAATGATGAAACACAGCATGGTAGCAGCAACTTCTGATGTCAGATCAAAGCAAATTAATCTGGCAAAATAGCAGGACAATGTGCAGGTGTCCTTACAGACCCAAAGCTATTTTCTTCATTAGTTGTCCTGACAAATAATTTTTAAACAGCAGAAGAAACTTGCTTACTTACTTATGCCTCTTTGAAGGCAGCCAACACTTTAAATTCTAGTTCTAATTTGTCAATTTCTGTCCATTTTCATGAGAAGGTCAGTATAATGGAAACTGATAAGAGAGCCAAGTTACTAAAATATTAAAATCACAGAATTAGCATTTATCCTGATTCCTTGGCTGAGGCTGTCAAGAAAACAGCTTGTGTTGATCACAGAATGTTAGTTAGCGTAAAACCAGCTGCAGTTTGTTAATTTTCATTAACTGTCAAGGGTTAACTCCAAAAAAAGTTAAATTAAAATGATTTTAGAAGACCTGCTGTAATATTGAAAAAATTAGGCTCATATGATTATCTTAAAAGTTTCCTATAGCTTTTAATTTTGCCTTGCTTTATACCTTGCATGGTTATTTGACATTTAAGTCTCTTTGGGTTTAAGGGTTAAAGGAATTTCATTCACACTTTCTCCTGAGGGAACAGTCATTATCAAGGTGTTTAACACTTCTAACGTGTACTACAACACATCATGGCTTCTCTAGTCCATTTGGTATTAACACATCCCAATTCACTCTTTGCCTTTCAATTTATTTGTGTTTATATTGATTTTGTAAGTACTTTACCAATAATTTCTCATCTGAAGACCTCAGGTGATGCTAAGAAATATTTCTGAGAGAACACCAAATCTAGCTCATAATAAGTGATTGTATTTTTGCTGTGTTGAAGGGATTCTGTGCTGTTTTAAGGAAAAGCAGGTAACGTAGATTAAAAGAAAATTTAAACCAAGATAGCAAGTCATGCTGGGAACTACTAAAGTTGTTAGTATTTGAGAATATGCTGAAAGAAAAGATCCTTTCCACAAAAATTCTGCAAAGGATTTTCAAAACCAAGCATTTTAATCTATGTTACTCACAATGATATTTTAAATTTTGTTTTGTAAAGTTTGATAAGGCTTTGGAGATACTGAGAACAATATATTTAACATCCATTGAATTGCATATGTGATTCATCATACGGAAAAATTAGGGAAATCTTTTTGTGGACTACAAACAGTGATATTTCAGACCTCAGCCAGCTTCAGAGGCACTCATCTCTGGAGACAGAGGGATTATAAAAATCAAAATGGAAATGAGACATACATAGAGTACATGGAAAAAAACAAAACAAAACAAACAAACTCGTCAGGGTGGCATAAGAGGATGATAATGGAAAATAGGTTTGCAAATTAAGAAGTTTGAAGGAGTCCTTTGCATCATACCTAGGGAAAAATGGTTGTTTCCAATACAGGACATCTCTGGAGGATTAAACCACCTAAAGTATATATCTCAGTCCTTGGTACACAATCACTCTAGGATTGAAGATATTGAACATATATATAATGTTTCCTTGACCACTCTGTTTTGTCTTACAGAAGTCCTGCCGCTAGAAAAAGGGAAGAACAAAGCTGAGAATAGTCTCCTTCACTGCTAATAGAGCAAAACATTTCAGTGATGAGAAATCTTGAAAGTGAGAGAGCAAAGTAAGCTGAGACTGTTAGGGTCACAACTCTTGCCAAAGCTCAAAGCTATGACCAGAAGGTCATCAATGATGCGAAGAAATTTTGTGGAAAATGGATGTGTTTTAACGGTCTATGAAAGAAACCCTGATCAGTGTGATTGCTGTGACAGACCAGTAAAATGTTCTTGTTGATGAATGAATTAATAGTGACATACAACATTAAAAAGATGTCAGCATCATCTTACATGACAAGATCAGAAGATGACAATCTTTCTGCAATTCAGTCAAATCAATTACTACAGCCCACTGCAGAGGTCAGTTCGTTGCTCTCACCATGATCCAGGTCTACACTGCAACGCTACACACAGGGGAACTGAATGATCTGTGCCCAGCATGAGTATTGTCTAAATAACACTATGAACAAAGACATCAGTTTGGCACCAAGCAACACACCACCAGGGATGGAGAGCACAGAATTAATGGGGAGACATCAGAAATGGATGAGCAAAATGGTTCTTCACCCCATGTTGTATGCGTGCGTGATACAGTCATAAATCACAATCCTTAAGTATTATTTTGTCCACACAAACTGATACTATAGCACTTCAAATTAATCACATTTTTAATCAGGTTTCAGCCATCTCTTCTCAGATATACTCCTTGGATAACTTTGAATTATTAAAGGTAGAAAACATAGGTAGGACTCTTGCAATGCTACAGGCTACTGGATAAAACAATGAACCTGGCTCATTTTGTAAATTACATTGGAAGGGTTGGGCTGGTTTTTTGTTCGGTTGGTTGTGATTTTTTTTATTTTTTTTTCACAGTGCTGTAATGATTTCATTATCAAATTCGTTCTGAATTCAGAAATTATTTTGGGTATAGCCCAACATTTTATTTAATGAATGATTTGTTGAAAATACCAACTTATCCCCACCAAATAAAAATTCTGAGTTCTAGGAAGATGGTAATATTGTAATGTTGGAGCAGTATTCTGTGATTCCAGGCAGTGCAACTTCACAAAAGCCTAATAAGACCTTTTGCCACTCAGTAACAGTGGAACAACATTTTCAGGTTTGTTTTCAAATAATCTTTTATCACACAAAATGGTGAAAAAATCAAAGACTTACTTTGGGAGTTTTCTTTAAAGAAAGTCTTGTGCAAATCAAGTACCAACCCAAATACTTTCCACAGATTTTTTTCATTTAAATTAAAATTGGACTGTTTCTTTTAACATTTTGAGAATTAAAATAATCCACAGAACAATCCTACTGATCTTTAAGTCACTGGGAACATCACCATACCTGTCCTTTTTTTGTACTGAAGAATGTGTATTAGTAAACAGATACATACTTGAAGTTTTTAGAAATAACACATGACTTTTCATGGTGGTGATGAGCTGACAGTTGGACTGGATGATCTTAGAGGTCTTTTCCAACCTTGATTCTGTGATGCTGTGATCTTAAGGCATGAGGATCAACACATCAAAGAGTGTGTTTGGCCAGCATTCAAACACAGTACTCATTTTTATGAGGGAAAAGCTGCATGCAATACATCAGCGTTCCTTTCTACTTTCCAAATCTGTTTGATTCCTGTTTCAATCTGTGGCTTATTTAGTTTTTAATTTGTTTTCCACTGACACTGTGGTTAGATGCATATGTCTTTCACTAGTGTCACTGAGTTATGATTATTGTAACACACAGAAAACAAAATTAAAATGTACCCGTGATTCCAGATTTTTTTTTTTTTTTTCCTGTCCCAGTGGGATTTGTATTTCCAAAAACTGCATGCCTGAAAGAACTAAAAAAAAATGTGTTTGATGGATGATTTGGATCTGGGGGTGGAAATTGTAAAGAGCATAGTTAAAATACCAAAATGTTTCACCCACTTATGTGTATTCTGCATAATCTGACTGCACTCCTTCCCCTGGTGCTCTTGGAACTACAGTGCTGGGAGGAGCATGATGTTTGCATGACCAGGTTGTATCAACAGCATTGAAGATGAGGAAGGGCTGAGTGCACCCAGTTTGTCATGACCCAGCTGAAGCTGACAAGCTTTGTGCAAGGGAATTTGTGTCTTTTATCAGTGGTTTAATTTTCTTTTTATCCAAGGAATTATAGTTAAGCCACCAAGTTACTTTAAGGATATATTGATTATTTGTGGTTGTGAAGATATAAAAACCAATATAATCCAAGTGCTTAGTATTTTATTGTTATTTTTATATCGCCTTTATACATAGTGAAAAACATAGTGAAAAATGTAGACCACAGAAATTGTGACTATGTTAATGAGAAAATGAGCTGCCTGATCAAGGAAGCAGCAAGTGGATAACACTTGATGCTGAGCTAGGTGTGAAGGGAAGATGGTACCTGATATTTCAGCTTAATGCTACTGTGAAATGTCGATGACTAGTGTGTCCCTGCTAACCAAGTCATCACAAGCTTCTTATGTGCCATTTCAGTCTTTTTTAACATTTGTTCTTACTCTCGTAGGTACATAAACTGCTGAAATCAGGAATGAGAGGCTATAGTTTGTCCTTCAGGTTCATCTCAGTTTAAGTAAGGAAAGAAACGTTAAATACACTAAGCTGAGCAACCTGGAGAAGTTCTTTCTGGCTTAAATGCCTTTTCGATTGTTATGGTAAATGGAGGAGAAGGTAGTTAAGAGAAGGGAGGAAAATCAATGCAGGTTTACAGATCATCCTAGAATGTATTTCTTAGTTACACTATGGATAGCTTCATTATCCAGTACCTACACTGTGTGTACTTTACAAGTATTTTACAGGAGTTCAAATTCATTTTTTCTAAATTAATACATGAATGGATACTGTGTTTATCAAACTGTGCTTAAAAATATGCCTTAGTATATATTTTTATTAAAGAACTGAAGATTGCTATCATCTTATTTCATTGCATGGTAGCTTGTATCTACCAATACTATCATATCCAGACAGACATTTTTCAGCTGTGTGTCAGTAAATACACACTGCTCACAATTTGTATTCACGAAGACTGCATTTATAATGTTTTGTTTGCTTGTAAAACAGCATGGCTGAGGTTTAAAAGACTGGCGGTGCCCTTTCAGAGCTCTTTCAACTCTGATAATTATGGAAAAGTACTGAAATAAAATAATAGTGCAGGAAAGAATTTGTATTATTAATAATTCAGCATACACATCCTTGGGGAAGAGAGTAGTTGGTTTTTAACATGGCACTTCTAAATCCTGGCAGACACAGTGGACACAAAAATTACACATGTATTCCTCAGCTCTTTATGCTTTAAACCCTGTTACAACAGCCATGCATGACTGACAGTTTTTATACAGCATGAATCAAGAACAGCCTCTGAAATTTCATATTACTTCAGTATTATTGAGCATTTGTAGTGCTTTAGCATGCACATTGCTTTAGTAGCAAAAGCTTTAGAAATAAGCATCAGCTAAAACTCAAGGCTCTCTTTTCCTTTGAAAGGATCAAAGATCTGACTAGGAAAATGCCAGCCTGCCCTGCCAGGAAACACACTGAACAAGCTCACTCCATTTCTAAGTTGGAAATGTTATGGGAGAACACCTATAGCTGAATAAGGCATGCACATATGCCTACAAGAGATATATGTTCTAAATCTAAATGTCTGGAACTCGCCCTTGGAACTACTTTATATGATATTCTTGGTCGGGTGGCTCTTATTTATTTCCTTTCATATCAACACGACTTAAGACAGATTTAAAAACCTGATAAGTATAAAAGTATGGAAGTGGGGATATCTAGGTTTCAGTATCTCCTTTCTTCTATGGATTTCCTCCCCCTCCCCCCCCCCGAAAACCACATGGTATGTCTTTTCAGGCTGAATCATTCTCTTTACTACAATAACTCTGTTCAATTCCATAAAAGTCTGAATAGTTAAAAATCCGGGTATTACATTTGCTAGGAAAAATCCAAAATTGGAAAATACTGTATTGTTTATTTCTGTCTTTTCAATCTGAAGTTCATAATACAACCAGGTATAAGGCTTCAAACCTAATTATAATTTTTTGGTCAAGGATTGTGATTTCTTTGGGTCTGTAATGCACAAAGGGTGTTTTGGACAACAGGAAACCAACTAAAAAGCATTTGATATATTTTGCTGAAATATAGGATACATAGATATCTGGCACAGATAATATTGATTTCCAGATGTCTTGATGAAGAGTTGACAGTAATTCCATCTCCCTAATCTGATGTTGGAAAACTCTTGAAACCAAAAAGACTGAATTCAGATTAATCTTTTTTAATTAATCAGTGGTGAACGAAGTCTGCTATTGCCTATCTTACTATTAAGGCAAGGCTTGGATAATTGCTGGTTGTTTGATTCAATGACTACTTCATGGAAAATTTCATTTAAGCATCTTCAAGTTTACAATGAGGTAGAGTAAGAAAAAGGTGGAAACAATTCTCTTACCTCAACATTAAAATAAGTTAGGTGGCTACAAGAAATGAACTTTTCATTGGAAGGAATTGTCAAATCGGAATGGGTTGGAAACTTGGTAGAAGTATAGGCTATGTCTATTTTTAATATAATTTCAGAGAAAAACTTTGAAAAAGGACAGTTTCATTTGCCCTCATTACAACTCTTTATCACACCATTATAGTACTTTTGGTTCTGATTTAATATGAAATGGAATCAAAACTCTTGCTCCACTAAAGCAGAAATTCCAATTTTTAAAAGCTTGAGTAAATGATGCTGTTTTAAAAAAAAAAAAAAAAAAAAAAAGTTTCACTTCCCAGCTCTCTGTAGCCTCTCTATATTTCTAGATGAGTGATTAATTAACTTGGTTCCATTCTCAGTCTGTAAAGTGAGGTGAATTGCAGTAACCTGATGGAAGAGATGCTCAAAAACAGCCCAGTGAGGGAAATAATTTAAGCACACAGTAGCTAGGTACACTTCACTCACCAAAGCCTTTAATGGGAAACCTAAATCCAATCTAAGAAACTGGACTTTTGAGTTCAAAAAGCTAATTAATCTTTGTATTCATAACTGTTCAGAGGCCCAAGGGGCCGATGTATTTTTTAAGAGTGATGGAGGATGGCAGGTGGTAGTTTTCACCACTGTTACCGGCTGTGATCTTGAACATTGACAGACAGTTTCTGTAGGCTATTTTTCCCCTTTTCTTAATTACTCAGGCTTTGTGAAGTGGCCTTTTTTTCTTTAAGCAATCAAGGGGTATTTTGCAGAGAAAACAGACATAAGTTGGTATAGGCTGCAGGAAAAAAAATAAACACAGCACAAAACAGTTCATAATATATCACATAGAACTGTTTTAAAAATCTATGAGAATTAAAAAAAAAAAAAAAAAAAAAAAAAAGCCAAAGATAGGGAACAAAGAGAACAAGGAGATAGGAAAAGTTTAGTAGGGGCAGGATGTCCTTCTGGGGGAGATGAAATAGATCCTTATCTATCAACCCTCCCATCAGCCTTACTTTTCTTCCCCTTCTCCCCAGAGGGAAATAGGAGATTTGCTCTGCTAAAGCCAGTGTGTTTCACTGATAAGCTATGTTACTTTGCCAGAGTCTCACTGCCTATGTTACCTTGCCACTGTCTCACTGCCTACTGCTCTTTCTGCTTTAATGATGCAGCTATTTATTCTGCTTTCACTGCAGGGAAACAAAGGCTTTAGCTAAATTTCCTTTGATGTCCCGATTTAATCACCTTGCATTAAACCTTTACATTGATAAGCAAAAGAGAAATCACCAATGAAGTGTGTTTTCTCCTTACCATGCCAATGCACAAGTAAGAAATCTCTTTGTAAATCAGATATTTCTTTTACAATTGGAAAGGATCTCACCTGTTCTCTGGTTGACTTGCCAGTGGAACAAGTAACTGAATGTAATGCTGTGTACAGTCAATTTTTTTTAATTTCCTTCTAACACAGACTATGAGAGTTAGAGAGAACAGAGAAGGTATTTTCCAATAATTTGAATGGCTTCTTTCTTATAATACACAAATTATAAAATGTGAACACAGTTTCCAAATCTCTAAAAAAAATCAAGTTTTTCCAAGTCTGAGACATTTTGTTCTAATTTTACTTTTCATTGTGTTTTTTCTCTAATAGTTATGCATATGTTTCATAATTCAAAAGAAGTACTCAACAATCAGCTCTTTATTCTTCTTTATGAAATCTATGTCTCTTCAGTGGCAGCACACAACACCTGTCACCATACACATCTGCGGTTTATTTCCATTCAAAGCCACAGATTTCTCATGTCTGGTTTTCAAATTTATTGTAACTTCATTATGCTTTACCATGGGCAAAGACTACAAATCATGCTGAAATATGAAATAAGTTTTTATGTGACTTTTATTGAACAGGATAATGGATAATAATTAAAGTGCCACAAACTTGTCTCAAGCAAGGCAATAATAATAATAGAGTGCAAACTCTGAAAAATAATGCATGGAAGGACTAAATTTTTAAAAAACAAACAAAACTAATAACTACTTTGTGTTTTACTTCATTGAACTGCAACTACTTTGCTAAGTTGAAGAAGATAAAACACACTGAGGCTGAAGTTATGAGATCTTTAAACTGAGATGATCACACTCAGTTGTGCTCCTGGCTGGAAGTGGGGACATGGAGCTGCAGCAACTTCACCTCTATTGGGCCATCAGATACAGTAGCTCCTAACAATCTGCCTATTGATGGCCTATTGGTTTTGGTGGCCTATTGGTTCTTTCAAAGTCTGGTCCCAACCAGGGGTTCTCATAGACTCTGGCATATCGGGTTTCTGGGAAGTGGATGCTCAAACACAGCTTGGGGAAACCTACCTTCACCAATAATAACAGAGCAATGTAATTTCTTGCTAAGAAACAAACAACCAACACGACCAAGGAAATTGTTATGATTCAGTATTTCCATAACACAGTCTTCCCCTAAGAATTTCCTTTTCACCAGCAGCGTTCCGATATTTAACATTCTAATCTGATTTTCTAGGGAAAAATAAAAACAAAAATGCTTCTAGATATTCTTAGAATCATAGGATGGTTTAGATTGGAAGGGATCTTAAAGACCATCCAGTTCCAACCCTTCTGCCATGAGCAGGAACACCTTCCATCAGACCAGGTTGCTCAAAGCCTTGTCCAACCTGGCCTTGAACTCTTCCAGGGAGAGGGCAGCTACAACTTCTCTGGGCAAAGAATTTCTTCCTCACATCTCATCTCAGTCTCCCTTCTTCCAGTTTCAGGCCATGACCCCTTATTCTGTCATTAACTGCCCTTATCAAAAGTCAACCACCAGCCTTTCTGGAGGCCCTTCAGGTACTGGAAGGCTACTAGAAGGCCTCCCTGCAGAAGCCTTCTCTTTTTCAGGCTGAACAGCCCCACCTCTCTCAGCCTGTCCTCATAGGAGAGGTGCTCCAGCCATCAGATCATCCTCGTGGCCTCCTCCAGACTTGCTCCAGTAGGTCCATGTCTTTCTTATATTGGGAGCTCCAGAGCTGGTTGTAGTACTCCAAGTGGAGTCTCATGAGAATGGAATAGAAGTGCAGAATTACCTCCCTCGACCTGCTGGCCACAGCAAGCATTTCAGGAGGAAATAATTTTATATGAGATCTTTATTTTAATTAAAAATATTCCTTGTGACAAAGACTGATGTAAACCATAGGATTCTTGATTTTAATTTGTGAAGAATAAGACAAAATCCTAACTGTGTTGAATTTTGACTTTTTCTTCCAATAAGTACTCAACAAACAAGATATTTATTTTATCATATGAGGAATCATTCAAACAAGATAAATCTCTTGAAACAGCAAAGTTGATCAAAGGTCTTGCAGGATCAATTTGTCTCTTAGGACTTCACTCCATGACTTGTAAAACCATACAAAACCTTAAAAAAGTGAATAGTTGTTTCAGTCTTTTAATATTAACACACAAGTTTGTATGTACACAGAATCAGTATGTCCTTCAGATCGTCTCTGCACCAACATAATTGTCCTTCTACAAACATGAAGGTAGATAATCACAGCCCTCAAGAGATTTCAGTATAAATTAAATTGTTATAACTCAGATGACAGGGGATAATGTGTGAGACTAAAGGTAAACAGGATTGGTAAAGAAGCAGATGTTGGCTGATAGCATGACTTTTATTGTTAGAAACTGCATTTTTAATCACAGAATCATAGAACAGCCAAGGTTGGAAGTGACTTCAAAGGACCATCTGGTCCAGCCCTTCATGGAAAAGGCAGCCTAGTTGAGTTTAACTAACATCTACTTGTTTCATCCAAACCAATTTCCTTCTTTCTAGAAGTGATAAAATGATTCAATGACAAATCCGAGATAGACCAGTTTCCCACAGAATTCTTCTGCATAAACTGGTTACTCATGGCTTGGATGGGTACTCTTTGCTAGGTTAAAAAGCTGGTTGGATGGCCAGGCACAAAGAGTTGTGGTGAATGGAGTTAAATTCAGTTGGTGGCCAGTCACAAGTGGCAATTCTCAGGGCTCAGTTTTGAGGCCAGCTCTGTTCAATATCTTTATCAATGATCTGGATGAGGGGATCGAGTGTAGCATCAGTAAGTTTGCAGATTACACCAAGATGAGCAGGAGTGTTGATCTGCTTGAGGGTAGGAAGGATTTACAGAGGAACCTGGACAGGATGGATTGATGGGCTGAGGCCAATTGTATGAGCTTCAAGAAGGCCAAATGCCAGGTCCCGAACTTGGGTCACAACAACCCTAGGCAACACTACAGGCTTGGGAAATAGTGGTTGGAGAGATACCAGGCAGAAAAGACCCTGGGGGTGCTGGTTGACAGCCATCTGAATACGAGCCAGGAGTGTGCACAGGTGGCCAAGAAGTTCAATAGCATCCTGGCTTGTATCAGAAACAATGTGGCCAGCAGGACCAGGGAAGTTATCATCCCCCTGTACTGGGCACTGGTGAGCCTGCACCTTGAGTGCTGGATTGAATTTTGGGCCTCTTGCTACAAGAAAGACATGGAGGTGCTGGAGCGTGTCCAGAGAAGGGCAACAGAGCTGGGGAAGGGTCTGGAGCACAAGTGTGATGAGGAGCTGCTGAGGGAACTGGGGTTGTTTAGCCTGGAGAAAAGGAGGTTCAGGGAAGACCTTCTCGCTCTCTACAACTCCCTGAAAGGAGGTTGTAGAGAGGTGAGTGTAGGTCTTTTCTCACAAGTAACAAGCAATAGAACAAGAGAAAATGACCTCAAGTTGTGTCAGGGGAGGTTTAGACTAGATATTAGGAAAGATTTATTTAATGAGAGGCTTGTCAAAAATTGGAACAGTCTGCCCAGGGAAGTGGTGGAGTCACTATCCCTGGAGGTATTTAAAAGACGTGTAGATGTGGTGCTTAGGGGCACGGTTTAGTGGTAGATATGGCAGTGTTAAGTTTATGATTGGACTTGATGGTCTTAAAGTTCTTTTTCAGCCAAAAAATTTCTATGATTCTTTGATCTACAGATGCTCTGGAAAAATTTAGTACTCTGGATATTTCATTAGGCAGCTTAAGAAGAAAACGTGAAACTAGAAAACTTTAAAATTAAAGACTATACAGAGTCTATTGAACTCTACATTATTTCAACCATCACCATGATACTGCCTCACAAACACTGGTATTATTATTTGCAAAGAAGACAGAGTTTCAATTTAATAAATTACAAAATTTCCCAGAACTCATATTCAGGTATTTTGGGGTGATAAGTTAGTTTACTAAATTTTAAATCACAATTTCCATGCCATGTTTTAGTTTTAATTATTCTTTTAACTGTTGTGCATCTTAGGGCTCTACAGAACTGTCATACCTTTCATTAAAGCTGCAGTTTAATTGCCCTTAAAATATTTAAGACTAATAAAACATTCTTGGCAATGAAAATTATTGAAAATAAAAATTTAATTTAAATAGTCTTGGACTGAAGACTGGAAAAAAGACAAAAACCAAAGGATGTTTACATGGCATTATTACTTAAAAGTTTGTGTGTCAGTGCATTACATCAGGGATTGTGTTAACCAGTTTCTTCTGGTTTGGTCCAAATCACATATGATTTGACACCAGGAATTATATCTTCAGTAACCTACATGGGATTTATATCAAGACTTTGTTTAACTTCTTTACTTAGTAATGAACATGGGCATAAATATAATTGAAATATAATATAATTGATATAGCATTAAATTGTAACTTTCACATTGAGCAGTGAGGACACGTGAGTAATATAAAAAAGGTCCAGATAGATCTGGGTAAATCAGGGAATGTCCTGATTCTACCCCAATATTTAAGACCCAGGGAAATATTCCTTCTGTCTTTATGTTTCTGTGAGTCAGAAAGATTGTAAAATTTCGCTAGACAAACAGTGGCTGCTTTTAACATTTCAGCAGTAACCATGTGAAAAAATTACAAAACTGTAGTTGTGAAAGATAATTACTTGGTTGTACCTGATGAAGATACACAGGTACTTATGCCACTGAATATACCTTATGCAAAATACCTGATGATTTTGTAAAAGCATCTTGAAGACACACTGTGGGCAAATTATGATCATATTCTGTTAAAATCTTCAACTGGACTTCTAAAAAATCAATTAATCTGAAATTCTTGTTGGGTACTGCCCATAGTTGCATATCATGAGAAGTCATAATCTTATCTGGTTTTATCTGTCTGAGTTAATCCTATAATCCAAGTTATTCACATAAAGGCCTTTTATCCTTAATGGTATAGGAATTACAGCCCCCCTCAGGGAGTAATTTGTCCCATCATGAGACAGATGTTCTAGACAACAGGAGTGACTCACCCACTACAGGGGTTTATTTCTCTCTGTTGTTTTGAGTGGGAATTTCTAGTATATGGCAGCATGCTGTGCTTAATAATGGGTATATTTGTTATTACACAAAAGCAAAGAGTGTACATTTAGCTATTTAATAAGTATACCTTGAAGTACTTTCTATTTATATAGCACATTTCTCAAAGGAGAAAGGAAGGGTGCCTAATTTAAATAAGCAACTACTGTAGCTATTTCTCCCAAATTACTTCTATGTCTTCAAGTTTGTTTTGTTGTTTTTGTTTTGTTTTGTTTTGTTTTGTTTTTAAATAACAGTTCTCTGATTAATATTCTGGCTTGATGTTTTTGCCTAATTACTCAAATGAAATGTGTTTTGTTTTTCTCCCCAGAGGACATAAGTCTGACTCAGGGTAGCAGGACAAATTCTCCCATGTTCAGTCCAGTCTTGAAAAAAAAAAAAAAAAAAGAAAAGTTTATTTTTTAAAATAACGATTAGTCCTTTTATTATATTTTTTTCTTAATAATGAAAAGAGTACGTATGGGTTTCTGGAGAAACAGAAAAAAAATACATTATATTTTAGTTTAGTGGTTCACTTAGAAGAAAGAAACAAAATAAGACTAGATCTTTTATTTCAGGATGCTTATGGATTTTAGTCACTGATCATTTAATGGAAAAAGCATAAACATTTCTTGAAGTACTTACAGTTATTTAGGAGTTTTCTACTCTCACTTCTAAGTTAGGAAGGCACTATCCACTTGCTTATTTCAGACTCGAGTGTAGTACTGTAACCATTGGGTATACTCACAATGAAAAAATGTGAATAGCTGCACATATTCTATCAAATTTTTTTAACAGCCAGGCAATGAATGAGAATCAATTCAATTCAGAGCCACAGTATAACAGTACTGTCCTTGGAAATGGAGGAAAAAGGAAAAAGCTCAGTGACTGAGTCACCAAACCCAGAGAAGTTCCCTGCCCAAGAGAATGTATCTTGAGGATACATCAGATATTAAATTGCTCATTTGGTTCCAGACAGGTTTCAGTTTGGTTTGTCTCACGACATTTTCAGGTGAACCTTTGCTGAACTGTTTACCCTTCTCAAGGTAAATCATCATCGGAGAAACGCAGTCTGTGTCTGCTGAGAGGAAATGAAGATTTTTTTTTCTCCACGTAAGACAAACAGCAGACACATCTCCAGCTCGTCGTCCCCATTCTGGGAAACAAAGCAATCATTTTTTGCTATTACACTTGCTATCAGCATAGCAGAAGTCTGCCAGCTTCCCCTTTTCACCTTTCCCAGCTTTCTAGTTTCTTGTCTGAATGCACTTCATCATTTTCAAATTTTCCTTTTGGAGGATTCAATATTCAAATAACTATTACTTTGCAATGCACACACAGTAACCCCAATTTTCCATTCACTGGATTTTCTTCATTTTCGGAGTCAAAAATAGTACTTCATTACATATCTATTCATCTGTGTGCTTGGTGAAATGTGACATTATTCCAGGCAGAATCTGGGCTCTATTTATTTATTTGTTTTTTGGAGAGAAAAAGAGGAGATGGACAGGTGATTAGAAGGGTATTAAAGCACAAGACTTTTGGAAAAGAGTTTAATATGTCATTATTATTATTATCTTATTATTATCTATTAAATGGACAGCTTATATCTCCAGTGCAAAATTTATACTGCATGATGATATAGACTTTTTAACAGCAATTAAGGGTTAAATTAAAAATTATGGTTAAATAATGTTTAAAATATTTAGGTGAAAAGCTCACACAAAGTTCAAAACTCTAAGATGATACTTGGATATTTTTAGCTCATAAACCCCCTTCCTCAGCATTAAGGACTTTCATGTTTTAAAACTGGTGACATAAAGTAAGGTTTTGCACTATTTTTTCTTTTTGTTGTTGTTCTTTTTTCAGAAAGAATAAAGCAAAGTTTTCTGACACCAGAAGAAATATCAGCTCTGCTCTGGTGTCAGGGATCACACTTCTGCCTAAGGCAGCCTCACCACCAGTTGACAGCAGAAATGAGGAGTGAGCTTAACAGGAGATAGGACCTGCCTTTGGTCAGGACACATTTAGAATCACTATTATTGAGGACAAGAGGACAACACAGACATTTTGAAGGACACATTTCCATTCAGGAATTCTTTGCAATAGCTATTATTCCACCACTGATACCGAAACAAAACCCCAACTGCCTCCTGCAAAAAGTTGATTCAGCATCATGGCTAATGTCCTGATGTGCAGGGTGTGAATTGTAGGAAATGTTGGGATGTGTGAACAGGAAGAAGGAAGAACCAGGCTATGCCTGAAATAAGTTAAAAGTCATCAGAATTAGCTAGTTCCATCTAAAGATGCTTGATGGTTTTGAAGAAAAACTACGATAAATGAGTTGATCACACATATAAATAAATAAATAAAGCTGGGAAACCAAGGCGATATACCCTTAACATATCTTCAAATCTTTGGAGGCATTCTATTGTGACTTCAGCTGTCTTTGGCTTGGTGAAGTATTAATGTTTTTTATATTTAGATAAGGTTTAAAATATACAGCCCAGAAGAAGAATCCATTGGTAACAAAAAACTAAAGTAATGTTGTTACAGGTAATTAAAGTAGGATGATAGGATATTGAAATTTAAAAAAAAAAAAAAAAAATATGGAGATGAAAGTAAATTTCTAAGGTTTCTGATGAAAGATTTTTAATATTGTTTTTGGAAGTTTCTTTACAGAATACATTTTAAGTTCACTTTCAGAACAAAATGCTAGTTCAAAAATCTTATTTTTTCAGTTTTATACTAGTTTTATACTGTAAAGATTTTTATTTAAAAAAAAAGAAAAAAAAACAAAAAACAAACTCAAACTAATTTGTACTGTGCTATTTTAGAAAATGTAAGATTTTTATTTAAAAAAAAGAAAAAAAACAAAAAACAAACTCAAACTAATTTAAAACATATCTCTAGATCTTGGAAAAGCATATATTAGACTGTGGAACAGCAGCAATTAATCAAGATGCTTTTGTTAGCTTACACATTTTCGTGACATGGATGCATCCTTGTTTCGGAATGAGAGCACAGCTGTATGGCCAATTATGTGTTGCTGGATTGCAAGTATGTAACTAGAACCAGTTTGGGGGGACCAGTAAGAGCTCTGACAAAAGGGAACATGGGTCGAAATGGAGATTCACACCTCTTCTTTCAAGATACACATTTTCTCAAACTGTTGTTGTCGTCCCTCACCCTTCCCACCCCATAGGCACCTGAGGATAACAGTTTGTATTTTTTTGTGTCAGTATAAATAAATAATGATAATGCTATAAAAGATAGACAGATATTATTTCCAATATATTATTAGCTGCCCTATGGTATATTCTCACACACACAAGGGAAAACAAAAGAAAATAAAATGGTATTTGTGGGAGAAAGGAATAGAAAAAAAGATCAGAGAAACTGCAAAACACCCATATTTCTCTAAAATCTGTTGCTTACTGTATGAAATAATTGCAATCATAATTTTACATTCTAATACACTGACTTTTATATGTTGTTTAAAAATGTATGTAATATAGTAATGCAATCAAAAGTCAACTTTTCATAGTATTATTAGTGAAATTAATGTTAATATGACATAATGGCAAATTACTGCTAAAACAAAATGTTCTTTGTATTAACATGATAATGACATTTCTGAATATACTGAATATCATGAAATGTTGCATACAGCAACAGAATCTGAACGTGCCTCCAGGTTCATTTGTGTGTGTGTGTGTGAGTGTACACAGAAGATTTTCCCACTATTCCCACATTTTCACTTGGAAGTTTCTGGCTCTCTATGTCTGATCCTGTCAAAAAGATATTCCAACATGCAGTTAAAAAAAAAAAAAAAAAAGGAAGGAAGGAAGGAAGGAAGGAAAAGAAAGAAAGAAAGAAAGTCTAAGTTCAACAAATTGACTGAATCTTCCTATTTAAAGCCAGGAACTTTTAAAGTCTTTCTGGAGCTGGGATCTTGAGGGAAGTGTTTGTGTCAGACACAAGAGGCAACAGATGTGGTTGCCTCTGTGAATGGGTATCCCTATCTTTGGGTTTTTTGGTTTGTTTTTGTGCTTTTTGGTTTTTTTTTTAATTCCTTCCAATTCTGCTTTTTCATTTTCCTTTTTTCTCCCCCTCACCCCCCCCCCCCCCCCCCCCACCCGGTTTTGGAAAATCCTGGTGATATCTCCTTAGCTTCAGACCTCTCTCAATCTCAAAAATGTTTTCCAAGATGCAGCTAAAATTTTTTGGCTACTCAGAATTTGTCTTAAATATACCATAGAGCTGCAATATCAGAACCTCTGGCTTTTATCTCTAAGAGGCTATTGCTACTTTTATATCCCAAGCATAGTATTTATACATATAAATACTATGCTTGGGATATATGTACGGTATTTAGTGATAGACACTTCTCTATTCAGAGATGAATGAAGCTAAATTTCTTTATGACAATCATGTAATAGTCAGCGACTGAATAACTCATTTCTTACTTTTAGGATTGTGGCTTTATTTATTATCTCAAACAACAACTAAAGAGACGAAATTAACCTAACTGGAACCACTGACTTTTCTCTGTTAGTCATTTAATATTTTTTTCCTCCACAAACATCAGAAATGCATAAACACTGATTTTTCCATAAAATTATGTTAACAAAAATCTCTGCTGAGCAGAGTTGTATAGCTCAATTTGCCTCTGGGTTTTCCTCATGTGCATTTTATTTCTGGAAGTCTGGGTTGGTGCATGCAAAGCAGTGGTTCCTCTTCAACTAAGCTAATTGAGTAAGATCTAGTAAATTAAATTTGCTTAAAAAACAATGCTATAATAGTTATCTGGGTAAGATAATGAATGCTTAGTATATATAGTAAAGATATGAAAGAGGAAGCAAATTAAAGTTGACACAGAAACTCAATATCTCTAATGTAAAATGGTCTAAGAAGATTGCTTTTACTGTACTTTCATCAACTCTTTCAAGAGAGATTACAAAATTTAACAGAGACTTACAAAAGGTGCCACTTTATCTGATGGCATCCAAAAATGAATCCTCATAAGCAGCCCTATTTCAAGCCATTTGTTTCCTTTGAAAATGCAGTAACATTTTGGTTGGGTACATTTGGTTTTACTGCAGGTCTATTAAGCCAGGATGGCCTCATACCTTTCTTGGATACAGTCCTTCACTATATTTTTAGGGTAAAGGACAGAAAACTAATTAAAATGGCAAAGATGGGATTAACATAAATATTACAAGATGGAGAAGGAATTAATGAGAAGGGAAATCGAAGCTACTGGGTTGGAAAGAATTTACTGGAATATCTCAAGGACCAGACTGGAAATAATCTAATTTAATATTTGTAGTCATGGTATGACCTAAAGAAGTTTATTAGTCATATTCGCAAATGATGCAAAGTGGGAAGGCTTCATCAGTACAGAGAAGGTGGAATATTGTGCAAGTTTAACTGAATTGTAAAGGCTGGAATACGAGAAATGGGGTGAAATTTAGAAGTATAAATAACATGGTCATGCTTTTGGATAGAAAATGAGATAGACAACACAAAACTGATGAAAAATTCTGAGATCCTGACTGCTGTATAGTATTCTAATTGCTCATGTTTAAGAACAATTAGTTCAAATGAGAATAAAACAGGAAGACACTAGTAGGATACGGGAAAAAATATAAAATAGAAAAAAAGTCATAAAATAGAAGTTTATGGGAAGACATGGTACTTTGTCATATAAACAAATGTGTCAAGGGAATAAACACCAGAGATGTAAAATAGCTATTTCCCTTAAAGGCCAAGAACAAGATATGGCACAGAAAGATGGTTGGAACTAGATGATCTTTAAGGTCCTTTTCAACCCTAACCATTTTATGATTCTATGATTATAAACGGTCCAGATAAATTTATGTCAAAAATTAGAAGAAGACTTCAGTCTATTAAGGGAAAAAAAAATTGGGAGAGCTTTCCAATAGTACAAGATGAGAGAAGCAAATCTAACCAACTTCACAAGAGATTCTACAATGTAGATAAGTGGTTTACGACTGCATAATGCGATCACCTGACATGATACAGGACTTGACTTGTAGTTTTACCTGTGTTGCTGATTGCTGGAGTTTCATGTTTGTAGCAACACCATATTTATTATCATTCCATAGCTCCACAGCTTTTATTTAGTAACTATAGCTATTAACAAAGAAGGAAGAAGAAAATTATTTGAATAGTTCCATACACTTATGCAATCATCACATTATTTCACATAAATATTTTTAAAGCTAGGAGATTACTAGACTACTGAAAAACTATATATGAAAGAGTACAGCTTCAGACAATTTATGGGAATAGATTTGTATAGCTTCCATGTGTTTAAGAAGTTCATATTGAGATAACTCTCACTCCAGACTCTTCATAGCTATATCCAAAATAACTAATTTTAAAAATTTCTTAAAAATTTAAACCAACAACAAAATCTGTTTCAACGAATGAATGATAATTCACAATTTTCATTCTTCTTTCTGGAGAATTAGACTTCCACTGAAGCCAACAGAAACTTCTCATTCACAAAAAGTGTGTCATTTTCTGCATATTGAATTTATAGGACTGATCCCAAAAGCAAATGCTAAGAACTATGAAGTAACTGCAACTATTTTTAATCAAAGCTACTAAGGGCTAGAGCTCCACTAGAAGGAAAACACATCCTGGTAGAAGTCTCAAAACAGACAATTGACCACAACAGACATTGAACAAAGGATTCAGAATAAACTGCTGAAAATCAACAAAGGTAAATACCCAAATCTCACTGCTGTTGAATGTCACAGCTTCACAGCTGAGTTCTTCTCAGATACCATAGATATTGAAATTACCTGGTGTGAGATGGGTGCTGTTTCTCAAGAAAGAACATGGTCAAATGAGTCAACAGTGCATAGAACTGAATATGTTGTTTAAGATGGGGTCTTCACCAGTTAGTGGAGCCAACATGCCCTTTAAAAATCAGTCATAGTTGACCAATTATTACACAGGGAGTATAGGCTCAGTCCTAAGTTCAAATAACTTACTCTTTTTAAAAGCAACCTGTACAGTTACATTAAATTATGACAGCTATGAGCTGTCATCAGCTAGTTCTGGTATTGGGAAAGGGGTGAATTTGTGTTTCCTCTGGGCTCTAGTGGTCCTATTTACCCCCATATTTGTTTAGTCCTTCATGAGAGCACAAGCACTCAAGTCATCGTATAGTAAAATAGGCTGTTAACCAATCTGAACTAAAATTAGCCGGATCCAAGTGTGTTTGTGTGTGTATGTTTAACTGGGAATAGTTCCCCAGAAGAACACTAACTAATTATTCAAGTGTTTGCCAACTTCCAGCAAACCAAATTGCTTGTAGAGCTAGTGAGCTACATTATATTTGCAGTTGTGTCGTGCAATTTCTTTCAGAAGTCATTAATTTACCAAAAATAATTTCAGATTAATATAGTTTGCTTTAAGCTGTATCTAACCAACTCAATTTATTTTGCACAAAACCTTTTTTGAAAAGTTTCTGAAAAACAGAATGGAATTAAATTTGGAAATGAACTGCCAACTGCTCTATGCTTTCATTTCTGAACTGCCAACCCAACACTTTCAGTTCTGAGTCTCAAGAGCTTGCAGCATTTGAGGTTGAAATATGGTGTCAACATGGTCAACTATGAATAAATAAATGAAGAAAAATGGTATTTTAATGTTATGGCATGATGAGACCTACTGAGAGTGACCAGCCAGGACCTTGTTATAGTTGTACCGAGCTCAATCAATGAAATCAAATGTTTTATCACGAAACTCTGCAATGTGGTTGGTGGGCCAGCCCAACTGGACTGTCTGTATGTGTATGTCAGCTATTTTTCAAAATGACAGAAATAGTAATGGATCATCTGGAATGCTATTATTTAGTGCTAATGAATGATTGTTTGGTGATGGAAGAAAAATCGATTATGACAGCTGTGAGAGATGCTGCCCCTGTTCCATTATTCCAAAAATAAATAGCAAAGCTGTCTGCTAAGGTAGAAAATAAGGTAGCATGCCCTGTGAGAGGCAAAAGTTATAGGCAAAGAAGCAATGGGAACTTGTGTTTACTGCACGTAAACGATGACGGGGCCCCAAGGTAGAAGCAGAAGTCCTTGAACTACTGAAAAAAACCCACAACTTTTTCCTCTTTACATTGCAAGAGATCAACACACTTTATCTCTCCAGAGAGGTGGACAACTTTTCTGTGAGCATCAAACTCTGTGGCTTTTGGGAAAGCTTCATGCCTGGCCCAAGACAAACAATGGCAGAGAGGAGATAATGAGTGGGGGACTATTATATTTGGACTGCTAAGAATTTAAGGAACAAGTGTTTAAAAATTTATGTAGTCCTGTGCAACTTGCTGTAGGTGAACCTGCTTTGGCAGGGAGGTTGGACTAGATGATCTCCAGAGGTCCCTTCCAACCCCTACCATTCTGTGATTCTGTGAAAAACCAGCAAGCATAATTTAAAATAAAAAAATCATTCCATTAAAAAACTATCAGTAAGGCACATGCTAGCCATCTTAAGCAGAGCCCAGATAGGACTGTTCTTACTCTGAGACTAGAAAATATGTTGCTTAGGTCAGGAATTCTGCAACTAAACAAAGCTAAAAGTCAAATGAGAAATACAATTTCAGGCTGAAAGAGTTGGGGCTGTTCAGCCTGAAAAGAGGTGGCTTCAGGGAGATTTTACAGAGGCCTTCCAGTACCTGAAGGGGCTACAGGAAGGCTGGGGAAGGACTTTTTACAAGGGCAGGTAGATATAGGACAAGGGGAAATGGCTTTAAACTGAAAGTGGATAGGTTTAGATTGAATATTGGGAAGAAATTCTTCACTGTCAGGGTGGTGAGACACTGACCCAGGTTGCTCAGAGAAGCTGTGGCTGCCCCCTCCCTGGAAGTGTTCAAGGCCAGGTTGAACAACCTGGTCTAGTGAAAGGTGTCCCTGCTGATGGCAGGGGGGTTGGAACTGGATGATCTTTAAGGTCCCTTCCAATCCTAACCATTCTATGATTCTAATATAACTATAAACACAGATATATATAGTTATCTAGACATTGATGTAGACATGGATATACAGATGTCAGAGTCATCTGAGAGCGTCTCTGTTGAATGTTGCCATCCCAGTACAAGACCTATTTCTGAGGAAGATCTCAATTTCCACCTGCTTCCCAGGAATGAGGAAGCTGTGGAGATGGGTTGTACCAGTTTTACAGCTGCATGCTGAGAGCCAGTTACCTCGTCATTTCCTTCTCAGCCCCAGCTCTTATGGACCAGACCCAGGGGACTATTGTCTTCAATAGCAGCATCCTGTTGCCTGTGTTTCACTCCTTTTCTTCTGTCCTATCAGTACAGAGGAAGGGGAGGATAAGGAGGCATGAAAGGGGCCTACTGAATGTGCAGGCTGCCAGGCAATGTCCACTTATGCACAGCAGTCTGCAGCTATAAGCGACTGTCTTCTCTGTTTCATTCCAGAAATGCATTGACTTGACTTGTCTGAAGAGCAGAACCTGTGCGTATGATCAGAACCTCAACAGACTGATCTAGCACTCATTATTCAGCTGAAAACTTCCTCAAGATGTTAATAGACTTTGACCAGATTCTGAACATATTGTGCAGACTCAAAAAAGCAAATTGCTACAGAAGTCTCATCTTTAGGATACCTAGCCTGACAGGTGTCCATTTATAAATAGTAAAGAAATAGGACAAGGAAGAGACAGCATGCTAAAAATAATAAGTTTATAAAATTTCATGAAATGAAGCAAGTTTAATTTCTGAATTCATTACTCTAGTGACAAGCTGCTAAAACATCAGTTGTATTAATGTGTCACAAAACTAGACACAAATTGAAGGAGACTAAACTTTCCATTATCTGAAACTCCCTTGGTAATGCAGCGTGATTATTAAAGACACTTGCTAATATATCTTACTATGAATTTACATGGGAAATAATGCCTTTGATTATCAATTGAAATTAGTGTTTTAGTTATTTTAGCTTAATTCTATATGACAGTACAGCCAAAGGGAGATTTTTTACTAAAGTCAAGGGCAGCAGGAGAAGGATATTGGTTTAGCTATGGGGCCATTTGAGGGAGTTATTACCAATTTTAATAAGCATAATATATAGGCTAATGCTGAGAAAAGCATTCTGGAAGGATTCCAAAGCTCATGGTACAGTTATCACAGCAATGTCTTCAGAAAAAGAAAAATGCCGGGAACTGACCATTCAATATTTGCCAAAACTGGACCTACCTATCTCTTTCTGGGAAACTAACTGTGTTGGCAAGTGACAGATTATTTGGGGAGCAGATAGGTGTAATTTAACCTCATGATTCTTAGATACAGCAGGAGATATAATACATATAAAATACACAACTATATGAAATATGAAAGTTGGAGCTATTCCCTACCATCAGTCATGGAAATCATAAAGAATTTTTCCATGGTATTTTCCTCGGCTATTTTCTATGGTATAAAACTACATGATCTCATTGCAAGGTGGCAAGAGAAAATTTAGAGTGTTTTATTT
>NW_010307278.1:32591-49078 GCF_000700745.2 Antrostomus carolinensis
CAAAACAAAATAATTTTCTCTTTGATTTTGAATCCTTCTGGTGGCCCTAAGTTCCAAGAGCCCTATGACAGAACCCTGTCACAATTTGCCACAAGATCCCAATGACAGTGCAGACAGGAGAATTCGACAAAGAATGTGGGGGAATATGCAATAAAGCTTTATAGCCAGAAAAGAATATTTTGCAAGCCTGCTCAGGATACCATTGGACAGCTTTGAAAATATACAATTAATAATCAAGGACAATCACAGTTCTCTTGCAAGCCTTCACTTCCAAAGATCAAGCTCCTTCTTCAATATAATTTTGTTGCTGCTAACTTCTTTTGAAGTCATTTGTCATGCTATGAAAAGCAATAGATAGGTTTCTGAGGACTTATGACTTTCTTAGATAAATATAATTATGGTAGGCATAGTCCAGGTTTTCTTACAGCAAATACAAGCTTATTGTCTTCTGGATTGGATATTGCTTAAAATTGATTTTTATTTTTTTATTATTATTATTTTTTCTAATCCTCTAACGGAATAACTGAACCAATGACAATTAAAAATGATCTAGTTGGGATTAATTCACTGTATTTTCTATTTTCAGTGAAGTCAAAAGTTTTACTCAGCATAAAGCAGCCTACCTTACTTCTGGTGGTTTTATGTTTATATTAAAAATACCTATTTAACTAGATTTGGAAAAGAAATCATATTGAAGCTATAATAAACTGAAATGTTGAAATTGTTTAACTGCAGCAATATGGTAAACTGAATCAGTCTTCCCCCTTGTTCATCTGTTTATTGGAATTAGTGCATGGCTGCAAACACTCCAGTGATTTTTTTCCAGTGAGTAAAATAAGTAGATAAAAATATTGAGGTGCTTATAAATTCTGTAAGCATTACCCATGCTTATAATGAGGTTTATTAGTATTGTGTCTCTTAGCAATCTGGTCAGAAACAGATTCAAAGTCATTGCATTTCAGTGCAGTTCCTATTCCTAGCTCCCCATCCAAGGTGAGCTTTTTGAACTGGATTAATCCCATGTAGTTTTAGAGACCTCGGTGATTTGATATCATAGAGACATATTCATCTCATCTGCATAACGCAACAGAAGGAAACAGGAATGTCTCAAAGACTGAATCTGAAGCAGAATATCTGGTCTCAAGATCTAAAAGACAAGTCAAAGGTCTTGGCAGAAAAATAGTTTGAGGGAAGGGCAAAACAATAGCTTAAAAAAGGAACTGTCATTAGTTCTCACTGTTATATTGAGTTTTATGTTGTCTGGAGGATTTTAATATCTGCAGTTTCTGGGAGGAAATGGTTACAAGAGAACCTTCTCATTGTAATAAAAAGAAAAAAAAAGAAAAAAAAGAAAAAAGAAAAAAGAAAGAGGTTTGGTCTAATTGCTCAGGAAGAAAAAGCTGGAAATATTAATCTTAAAGGATTAACATCCAGAAGAAAATTAACCCAATGCCTATAATTAGAAGCCGCAACAGTGATAAACTGTTAGAAATTGAAGAACTGATGGAACAATTTGATATGAAAAAGAATATGCAAAATTAGAGGCAACGTTTGCAAACAAGCATCTAAAAGGAAATTGTAATGACAAGCTAAAACACCTCGAATCAGCTGTATAAAGGTATATTTGCCGACCTTTCTTGGGTTTGCCCCTCTAAATAGCACATAGAATTTGTGATAAATACTATACAAGATGTTGAATATTTCCATAATAAACATAAATAAAATGTAAAGCTTCATCTTCCTTTCTGCTAAAGTCAGGCAAGCGTTCCTTGAACAAAGCAAAATCTTGAACAATTTATGTTCATAATCCCTTGGGTTGACAGAAACAAGTTGTTAGGGAAACAATTTCAAAACATACATATTCATATATGGATATATATATACAGAATATGTTAGAATATCATATTCTACTGGCTAAGCATTATATTTACCTCACATCAAAATTAACAAGGGTTTGAAGGTCACCACAGCATCATTATTAGACCTTTGCCTTGCAAGTATCTAAAAATGTTTGGTGTCAGCACAGCTTGATTTCATAGTCATCTTTTAAGAATACTTGATGCTAAAACATCCTTATTACACACTCCATGCACATTTCTAATCTAACAAATCAACACATTACAGGAGTTGCTGCCTTATTTCCCATTTACAAAATCATAATCTTTCTCCTATGTTCAAGGTAAAACCTGACATGATATTTTACATATAATTATGGTATATAAAGGATAAAACTCTTTATCATTTAGGTGTCTCAAGAGCCTGATTGCTTCTGCCTACTTAATGAGAAGCTTTAATATAGGTAACAGGGCAGTGTGTCTAAATACACACCCTTAGGGAAGAATATTTTTCCATATATTTTTAGTGCAGACATTCCAAAGGTTTGGATCATTGTTTCTCTTTGAGAAATTTTCAGTGGCTGTAGACGAAATGGAGAAAAGCAGGCTTGTTTCATAGGTTAATTTGAAACATGGACATTTGATTTCTCATCTAGTTTGACTCCAGGGGATCCTGGGAATGAGCCAGTGGTCAGTGTCTCTTTGGCTGTTCGGTCACTAGTACACAGAGTGGACAGAATTACAGTCTTTGTGGAAACCTGCACACTACACTGCACTACTGGAGCAAAGTAATGTTGCTTGCTGGCAGAGAGAAAACTGAAAGTTAGTCTGGTTTCATCTGCAATACAGTTTCTTCTGCAATTTAGCATTTAAATAACCTGTATGATTGTTTTGTTCAAATATCCTTTTTACTTTTTCTTTCTGTCCTTTGTCCAGAAACAGGGAAGATTCACTTCATTAATCTCTCTAATGTGAAGACTGGACCATATTAGTTTAATAATGAAAACAAGGTTTTGAAAGCAGCTTTGGGAAGCTCCTCCTCTTGCCATCTGTGCTCTGTTTTGCTTCTTTAGTATTTGAACTGCTTCAATCTAGATATTCTGCTTCTTTCAATTTCTCAGTTCTGACCTTACTTGGGATTGTTTTACAAGTTCACTGTGAAAACCCAGATCCATTAAAGCCATTTTATCTGTCTTAGGAGGAAGAGAAATGGAGAATAAACAACAAAGAAAGAAAATAAAATTAATCAGGACACAATCTACGTCAAGAACTCTTCCCTGAAAAAGAACAGAAGGATAAAATATCACAAGTTTCCAAGAATAATCTTATGATTGATAGGGGCATAAATTGATGGTTGTCAATCTTAATGAGAAGGTAGCAAGATTACTGTGTTTCATAGCCAAATTTGCTTTCACTGTAGGCAATCAACGCTATCCTAAAGATGCTTTCAAATGTATGTATGAGAAAATAAAAAAATCTGTAAGACTGTATTTTTTCAGGATTAATACTAGAAGTCTCAATGCCATTATTGTGCCACTAGAACACTGGAAAAAAAAAAAAAAAAAGAAAAATCAGATGTAAACCTTCTCTTCTCTCTCCGACTGGAGCCAGAGAGCTTCAGGCATTTTATACAGAGAAATTGTGGACATGCCTATGGTGTTTTCATGGTGTTTTCAATGGAGGAATGGGGAGCCAGCAGTGAAGCTTAACCCATGTTTCCTGCTAGTTTAATCCTGTTGTGGTTTAAACTTGGTCAGGAGTATAAACCCATAGGTAAATTGGTTCGGAGGTGTCATTTCCCTGTCTTATTTATCAACAACCTATTTCATCGAATAAATTATCCCTTTTCCAGTGAGGAGTTGTTTCAAATACTATTCAGTCTTGTTTGAAATATTCTGCAGCAATGAGAATTCCCTGGAAAGAAGATTTCACAGGCTAATAATTTTCCTGGTATGCACAATTCACCAGGTATTTCAACTGCATTTTTCTCTTCTCAGTTCCACATCTCTTAAACTGTGTATAATAGGCAGTGCTGCTCTGATAAACAATACTTCTTATCATGGGATCTTGAAGAGCTGGAATAAACATTAACTAGTTTGCAGTATTCTTACCTCCAGGAGATTTTGTAGACTCAGCAAAAAGGCATTACACAGGGGTGAAATTTCCTTCCTAAATTTGTATAGAAGCTTTGTCTTCTTGGTTAAATAGAAACTGGAGTTTGGAGGTCAAACCTCTGCCACAGAAGTGGAGACCCCTGGCATGGAGTTTAGCTCTTGACTTAGCTCCTTTGCAGAAGACCTTCTTTCACAGCAGCTAATTGCTCCCAAACCCTGCAAGGAAAGGCTCAATTCTTTACTAAAACACCTAATCCCTGGGATTACCTGTTTAGGCTTCAGGACATAAAACTGTTAGCACTGACCATAAATATCATTAGTTTCAATTAAAAAAAAAAAATTCTATAATGAACTATAACACTTCAGTTAATAAAGTAGATTATATCTTTCTCTGTACTACTGCTTCCATGAAATAATTTCATTTCTATTAAAAAAATAGATTTCAGATTAAAAAAGAAGATAAGGAAACTATTTTACTTTTATAAAGTTCAGGTGTCACTCATCTTTTCTCCTTTACTTCTCCTATATGTCCGAATAGAGAATAAGGCAAAGTATTCATCAGCAGATGACGCATTGCAGGTAATTTACTGCTCATCAAATTACACTTCACAGGATATTAAAATTCCACATAATTACACTTGTTTCTCAGAGATTACAGTTCTGCTGCTCTGCACATTATTTCTATCTATTCACCTCTTGCTACACCTCAAACTAGTGCTGATCATTCCACAAATCTTGTAAATCGCCCTATGCCAGATATATAGATATTTTTCCTTTTTCTGGAGTCCACACATGCCAACAAGAGAGTTTCCATTGGCCTCTAAACTCCAAATCAGTTTTCATGATCAGATTCTAGTCTTTTAAACATTTAATCTGAATGTCATTAATTAAAACAGATACATTAGATAGAGAAAGAATCATATGTTCGTTTATTCTTCCTGCAGCAAATGTTCAAACTTTCACACATATTTCAGAGTGAGTAATAAAAATATCTGTAAGGAAAAAACTTATCTGTCAACAGAATTTTTAAATGTAGCCTTAAAGAGGAGCAGTGTATATGTTTCTTGTTGAAAAATAAATATTTATTATACACTACTAATAAGGGTAGCTAATAACAGAAATCATAGAATCACAGAATAACAGAATATTAGGGATTGGAAGGGACCTTGAAAGATCATCTAGTCCAATCCCTCTGCCAGAGCAGGAACCTACATGAGATCACACAGGAAGGCATCCAGGTGGATTTTGAATGTCTCCAGAGAAGTAGACTCCACAACCTCCCTGGGCAGCCTGTCCCAGTGCTCTGTCACCCTCACTGTAAAGAAGTTTCTTCTTAAGTTTAAGTGGAAACTCCTGTGTTCCAGCTTACACCCATTGCCCCTTGTCCTATTATTGGTTGTCACCGAGAAGAGTCTGGTTCCATCCTTGTGACACTCACCCTTTACATATTTATAAACATTAATTAGGTCACCCCTCAGTCTCCTCTTCTCCAAGCTAAAGAGATCCAGCTCCCTCAGCCTTTCCTCAGAAGGGAGATGCTCCACTCCCTTAATCATCTTGGTGGCTCTGTGCTGGACTCTCTCAAGCAGTTCCCTGTCCTTCTTGAACTGTGGGGCCCAGAACTGGACACGATATTCCAGATACAGTCAGGGCAGAGTAGAAGGAGAGGAGAACCTCTCTCGACCTACTAACCACACCCCTTCTAATGCACCCCAGGATGCCACTGGCCTTCCTCGCCACAAAGGCACGGTGCTGACTCATTGTCATCCTGCTGCCCACCAGGACTCCCAGATCTCTTTCCTCTACACTGCTCTGCACCAGGTCTGTCCCCAGCCTATACTGGAACTGGTTGTTCCTGCCCAAATGCAAGACTCTACACTTGACCTTATTATATTTCATTAAGTTTTTCTCTGCCCATTTCTCCAGCCTGTCCAGGTCTCGCTGGATGACAGCACAGCCTCTGGCGTGTCAGCCACTCCTCCCAGCTTTGTGTCATCAGCAAACTTGCTGACAGTGCAATCTATTCCGTCATCCAGGTCACTGATGAATATATTGAATAGTACTGGTCCCAGTACCGACCCTTGAGAGACTCCACTAGATACCAGCCTCCAACTAGACTCTGCCCCATTGATCACCACTCTCTGGCTTCTTCCCAGCCAGTTCACAGTCCATCTCACTACCTGACCATCCAGTCAAACATTTTTAAATTAACCAGTCCAAGGGGAGACCTTCTCACTCTCTACAACTATGTGAAAGGAGGTTGTATTGAAGTGAGAGGTTGAGCTCTTGTCACAAGTAACAGGTGATAGAATAAGAGAAAATGGCTTTAAATCATGCCAGGAGAGGTTTAGATTGGATATTAGAAAAAATTTCTTCACGTAAAGGATTGTCAGGCATTGGAATAGGCTGCCCAGGGAAGTGGTGGAATCACCATCCCTGGAGGTATTTAAAAGACATGTAGATGTGCTCAGGGACATGTTTTAGTGGCGGACTTGGCAGTGTTAGGTTAATGATTGGACTTTATGGTCTTAAAGGTCTTTTCCAGACAAAACAATTCTATGATTCTAAATATCTTAATTCCACAATCATAAAATTTGTTACAAACAGAACTCTCTGAATCTGTCCTGCTCATTTTTAACAGGTAATTGAACAATACTGAAAGATCTGAGAGGACCAGAAATAAACTCATATTGTGGCAGTATCTAAAAAAGGCTAAACAAGGATTAATTAGGCCATTTAGTTTCAGTTCAGTGTCAAACACAATTATATATAACAATGTGGAATGCCAACAATAAGAGCTCATAATAATAACAAAATTAAAATCACGTAAATATTTTTATGGATGTTACATATTGTCACACAATATTATTGGTTTTTTATGAGATCAAAGATCCATTGATTTATACAGAAATGCTGAGTACCATCCAAAATGATGTTCAAATAAAGCTTAATATAAATAAAATAATATAAATAACAAAATACAAAATCAAGTGGAACACATCATTAGATTGCAACATCAACTAAAATGGAGCACCATCAGCCACCGAGAGTGCTTTAAGTAGGATACCTCAGAAGTTTTGTCTTAACTTACTGTTATTCAATAAATTGAGAAATTATGTGTAATGAAATATAAAATAACTTCTGTTAAAATTTGTAGATGAATAAGTAATTAAAACTTGGCAAGTGGGGCTTATTCCTGCATAGTGCACTTTTGAGGCATGAGAAATTGATCCTGGATGAAAGATTAATATTAACCTTAAGCTAAGAAAGATCCCAGAATTCTCATACTTAGTGACTTCGAAAAGTCAGTAGACCTCAAAAAAAATTGTAGACCATGATATATAATGTGTTAAATTATGACAAGTATACTTTACAGAGAAATCTAAATGTTTGAAAAGGGTTGAGAGCAAAAAGAAAAACACAAAACAAGACAAAACACACACCCTCCACCGTGGACTGATGGACACACCTTATAATGAATGACTAAAAACTTCTGTCTATTTAATTGTTAAACTCCATCTATCTAGTAGTTTGTGATCTGCTAACAAATATGTGTGCAGTGAAGAGGTTTCTGTCAGCTGATTATTTTTTAATTCAGGAGGAAAAAAAATATTGGTAAAATCTACAAGTTGAAAACAGAATTTAAACACACACGTATGAGAGATATGGTGCACATGTTCTAACAAGAGTAAATACCACCCTAATTAATAATGTCAATGCCTGGATATCTGTCAAGAAGATATAATCTACCTCAAATAAATGTACAGGCTTACTTCAGAAGAGCTTGGGTAAGACATTTAGGCACATTAATGAAAGGATCAGATCAGGTATTTGCAAGGATCCTTCCCAGCCTTATCTTTATTAGTCTATATAAACAGGATAGTTTGACTGATGTCCTGAGTGCTCCCAAATTCAACATGAAGGTTTGGGGCGGGGGGGGACAAAGTTATTTGTCCTAAGGTCCATCTCTATCTCTGAAACAGGGACATCAAGACATGATTCATCTCAGTGTCGCCATAGGTGATACAAGAAGTCTGAAGCATCTAACCCAGTTGCAGAGGTTTGCACTGTAAATACATGTAAATCTGTTAAATGAAGCAACCCTTCCCATTGGAGGGATTACCTTCTATGATGGAAAGACAAATGGGATAAAGACAGGACTCAAGAACAAAGTTTCAGGCAGAAGCTATTCACTGCGTGAAAATACAACAACTTCCAACAGTTGTGATGTCAGTTCTCAAACTTCTCCCCATGGGGACAGTATCCTAGAAAACAATTTAGTGTCTTCTATATCTATTGTTTTATGCTAGTTTGAAGCATCAAGATGCTGACCCTAAAGTTATGTTTGCTCATTGTTTTCAAGTTTATCTCACTGACTTTCACTGCAGAAAACTGTTTTAAGGGAACTTCAGTTCCTGGAGCATAATTTTGCAACATGAAGTAAAATCTACACAACTTCAATCAAGTTGTCAGCTCATAAAAGTAATTTAAGACTTGAAATGACAGGGTTTCAAAATGCACGAAGAATCATTACTCTCAGGGACTGGTCCTATATTCTGAAAGAGATGTTTATTTATGTGAATTTTTTGTGTTTCATGAGTTCATTTCTTTTCCTCTTAGTCTCTCAAGAAGGTGGTATTTACACAGACTAATTGCCAAAACCACAGATGTAAAGTGATGTCAGTCTAACGTTCTCACACAGTGTCATAGCTGGCCTTTCTATTATGACACCTTGCTGTGCTTAAGGATAATGAGAGAATCCATTTTAAGTGGCATATCAAACATTGGAAAATATGAAGTTACTGTAACTTAATATTTATGTGTCACACATGTTGTACGGCTCTGTCTTTATCATTGTGAACTAGCAAAGTTGCATAAAATAATTCAGTTGTAAAATATAGTAATCTTTTCTGAGGTTTCCCTAAGGAGTCTCTGTGGTCCATGTGGATCATGAAGCCTGATAATTTGCTGGACGAGTAATTATGCAAACCCCATTGCAGACAGAGAAAATGTCTAAACACACACAAAACCAGTCAGTCATAACAAAAATATTTTAAAATAAAGAATCCTCAATTTTGAATAAATATATATATAGTATAACATATTAAATGATAATTTAAAGGGTAAAATTATATGCAGCTGGGGTTTCAGTTTGTCACTGGATTTTTAATTTAGATTTAAAATAAGAACAAGTACACTGCAATAGAAATGCACCCACATGTGTGCTGTCATTGGAAATGTTTCTGTTTGTTCTACACTCATACATTTATGTGTGGGCTTGGTTGTTGTAACACCTTTATTCATTAATTTATTCTTTTTATTCCTATTCATTTATTCATTAATTTATTACTGTGGTACTTCATCTCTGAAGTGTCAAAATCACATTAGAAAGCATAATTTAGGCTATGAGGTTCTGCCAAGTTCTTATTTTACTGTAGACATATGAAAGGAAATACAGTGTATCAACAATTAAAAGTAAGTAATGTTTTCATTAAGTTTCAGAACTTTATCATGAACTACTCAGACATTAAGTAGAAAAATAACTCTATTTCTTTGTACTTAAATTGTACAAGTATAACTTGTTAAGGTCATGTATTAATTTTCAGGTTTTTGGGTCAGTTTCTATGTTGTATTTCCTAGTACATCATGGTGGGATGGAGACAAAGTAGAATTATAAAATCAGGGAGTAATTTAGATTGGAATGGGACTTTGGAGATCAGAGCCACAGAGCCACAGTCCAGCACCAGGATGCTTAAGGCTTGCCCATACTCTCCAGAGATAACTCTGTAGCGTCAAAAGGACATTCAACTGCTTAGCACACTGTATAGCACAATGTTAATACTAGATATTATAGAAAAAAAAATAGGAAAAAGAAAAAAGTTTGTGGGTTTGTTTTGTTTTGTTGGGTTTTTTGGTTTTTTGGGGTTTTTTTGTTTGTTTTTTTAAAGCAAATCACAAGTGTTATGTTAAGAAATGAAGAAGAGCAAGGATGACTGGAATAAAGAAGGGCTTTGGGAATAATGCCCCAAAACACAGAAAAGCCTAAGGTTCCTAAATGACAGCAGGTACAAGAAGAAAAAAATCCTGAAAGCCACAGGAAACCAGAGGCCATAAACCAAAGGAGACATCCATAAAAATAAATGGATGAAAACAGAGACGTTAAGGCTATGATTAAGAACATTACTGAAAAACCCTAGTAGTATGGTAGCACAGTTTTAGAGGATGGAAATTTGTCACACGTACTTGAAATACTGCATTGGGTTGAAGAAGTTAGCGATCTAGAAGTCAGGAATCTTTTTTTGACTTTCTTTTAAAGTCAGGGAGAGCAGGAAAATCCTCCAGATAATGACTGAAAAGTTGGTCTCTGGAGGCAAGTCAAAGGAGACTATATACCTAACATGAATGTCTCAATCAAATCCATCCTGGGACCATCTAACCTAAACACCTAAATCACCTTTTCACAGTTATTCAGCTATTTCCATTCGTGGCCTCCTATGTGGGTTCATGTCCTAAAGGTAAAGTACACTTTCTTTAAAACTGTTTTAAAAGAACTGAAATTTAAAACACTCCACGTAGCGGCTTCAGATATAACAAATATGCAGCTTCAAGAAATATAAAACATATAGGAGCTAACTTCTCCGTGCTTCTTCTGAAATCCTACTGTGAAAATTAAGCTTCTGTATTTTTTAATAGTAATTTCTACTTTATTTAAAAATACGTAGCAATGGGATTTATAAGATTAACCAATCAAGGTTTTAAGTAGTGATTATATATTATTATTTTTTAGCCTGTCTACTCTCTTTAAAATTAAATTTTTAATAACCTTTCACACTTACAGCCTTAGGGAAATAATTTCTTTAACAGTAGTTCAAAGGTTTAATGTCACAGTAAAGACTTTGAAATGTGATGTGATGTGATCCCTTTCATTATAGAAAATTACCTTCTTAAAAAATAATATATAAAAGTAAAAGTATTAATGAGGGAAAATATATGAAGCCCAGCTCCAAAACAAGACAGGAGGGTGCAGAAAGAAACACAGTTATAACATTTTTGTGATATTTCCTCCTGTGTTTTCTAAACTGTAAGAGTTCCAAAATCTTCACAATCAGGCTGCAAAAAAAAATATGATTTAAGAATGTGAGAGGAGGCAGTGCCTCTGAACTTCACCTTGAGGTGAAAGCTAGACAAAACTTTGACCTTGGGCACATTCTCTCTCTCCTCCATCCCATGGCTGACATCCATCCCAGATCTATCTGTGTTGGAAATTTGTCAGTGAATACGGAAATAAATACAATGATGAGATACAGTAAGGTTTCTGAGATGTTAAACCCCAGTAATACAGTTGATCTGACCCTAAGCTTCTCCCTGACACTAAGAAGCAGCATTTTTTTTCAGAGGTTTTCTATTTGATAAAATTTCAGCAGATATTCAGTTGCCAATGGTAGCTCGGCATTTCAGATGTTGCTTTTAATTTTGGGGATGAGTTCACCATTACTTGTGAAAGTAGGATAATTATTTTGTGTTGTAAACCTCTTTCCAGAAAATTACTGAAGTAGTTGGATTGAAATTACCTATAGGAGTATGCATTCTTTATCAGTTTTTGATGTCTTTTTTTTTTTTTTCCTGAGACAAAAATATAGTCCCACTAATTAGAGTTTGTCCATGTTGTAAATAAATGAAAACAGACTTTTAAAAGATTTATCTGACAGCTTCTTTAATAGCTCTCAGTTGACCTAAAAACATTTAGAACATTTATTCCAGAGCTGATCTACGTTTCTGAATGACATGACATATACTTCAGTTATCATGATACTGCTCACATTCTTGTGAAGCAGGTTAGATGATATTATATTGAACCAAAAAATAATGGTATATAAATGATAATACCAAAAAAGTCAGCCACCTGTTTCAAGTAGAGTTGAATGTTGAAACATGAAATGTATGTTAACAAGAAAATAGAAAACATGAATTATCCTTTGTATTGTCCTGTCTCATACAGACTGTTGCATAATTTTAAGTAATAATTCTATCACAAATTGTGATAATAACAGAAATTTCAGAGCATTCATGCTAGTGGTAGCGAGTACACACCAAAAGCCAGCATATCACTATTTAGTTTTGAGTTTTATGTATGTTGATTTGTTTTGGGTTTGTTTTTTTTTTCCCCTTTTCACTTTCCACATTCTAAGTAACTGACTCTCTGATACGGATTATCCATAACTCTGTTATCACAAGAACAGCAGGAAAAAAAAAAAACAAGTGTAAATTCTGGAGACACTTCCACATTTCTTTTTTATTTGAACTGCTAGGAAAAGCCATGTAAATAATGCTAAATAAATGAAAGATTTAAATGTTTATTCAGAGCTAAAACCAGTAGACAAACAGATGGTTAAAGACAGGAAGAGATGTTCAAGGTACATATTGACTAGTTGGATTCATACTGTTCTCACAAAAGGACTGCATAACTAAAGATCAACAAAAATAATACTAAAAATACATTAACATCAGGATAACACATTGTTTGCTATAAAATAAATTATTATATTTACTGATCTACTCTCTAAATTTTTGCACTTTAAACAGAATTGTTTTCAGTGGAGTCGTATTACTCCATCTACCAAGGTATAAATAAAGGTCTTCCTTTACTGGTAACCAGCAGTAGCACGAGAGGAAATGGCCTCAAGTTGCACCAGGGGAGGTTCAGGTTGGATATTAAGAATTTTTTTTTCTCCAAAAGAGTGGTCAAGCATTGGAACAGGCTGCCCAGGGAAGTGGTGGAGTCACCATCCCTGGAAGTGTTCAAAAAACATGTAGACATGGCACTGCACCACATGTTTTAGTGGGCAAGGTGGTGTTTGTTTGACAGTTGGACTTCATGATCTTAGAGGTCTTCTCCAACCTTAATTATTGTATGATTCTATGCTTCTATGACTTGGTCTCTGGGGCAAATGGGAGGAAAACAGCTGCCATCTACAAAAAAACAAACAAGATTCTGATTTTTCAGTATGCTGAATGTTGACGGGAATATCACACAAAAAAAGAGAAAAAAATATTTGCAGCTTTGTTTTCCAAATTAAAATATTTAAGTCTTTTGAGGTTCACTTAGAATAATTTTACTTTCTTTTTTCTTTCTTTTTTCCTTTTTTCTTTTTCTTTCTTTCTATTTTTTTTTTTTCCTTATACCCTCCCCCCACATATAAAATCATCATAAAGAGGAAGGGGCAAAGAGGAAGAAAGAGTGATGAAAGAGAAAAGGAGAGCACAAGAATGAGAGAGGTAGAGACAGAGCAATTCCATCTCTTTTGGGATTAGAAGGAGCAATCTCTGTTTCTATTTGTAAGTCAGCAAACTTCCTGTCTAAACCCTCATTTTATTTTTGTGGATAATTTTTTTTTTTCCACAAAAAAAGTAATGTTAAAAAAACTATTTTTTTTTTTTTTTCCCCACAGTGTTTCCTCTTCTTTTTGAGCAAGTTATTAGACCTGATAGATTAAATACTTAAACCTCTTTTGGTTTTTCAGCATGTTTATTCCCACAACAAAAATCAAAAGCATCTAAATATTTGGTTTGCTAACAAAACCAAAGTGAAAATAGATTTTCGACAAAAACTTTTCATGATGGAAAATTATCAACAATTTTTTTTTCTTTCTATTAACAGGCCTTTTTCATCCTGTTTACCCCCCTGGGTCTCTTCCAGATGGAAACAAGTGGGATAATCAATAAATGAAACTGCTCAGCATGGTTGCCAGATTTTAAATATTAAAATCCAGGCCCAGAGAGGGAAATCATGCATGCACATGTCAGTGTGCATGAATAAGCAAGTCCAATGTCTCAGACTCATCACTCAGGCCATCTAGCGCTACTTTATGACTGAACATTACCCATCACACCTGGCATTGGACCTAATGCATACTTGTGATTTATTTCCTTGTTTGCTATAGCCACTCTTGTGGTTGACATTATTCTGTATAGACATAAATTTACTTTCCATGCCTGCAACCAGTTGCTGAGGAAAAAAAAAAAAAGGAGAAAGAAGTTATAAAAAAAACTAGTATGGGGTCTGTCTGTATAAAGCAAGATAGCCCAGATAAGAGTTTTGGCAGCTATCCCATTCAGCTCTGCTATTAAGCATCATCTGGGATGGGGAACATAAGCAACTGATTAAGAGCTTGCTTTCTTATACTAGTCTTCCACTAAAAATATCTATGAGTATCTATTTTATATTGAAGGAGAAGTTCCAAGATATCTTGTGCAAGTCACTGAAATTCATTGCATGTTTTTTGGAATAGGAAAAAAAAAAAACAAACCTGAAGACGAGCCAAATTATGATCTCAGAAGACTCTATGTAAAGCTTAATGGCTTCTCTGGAATAACCTCAAGTTTATGTGAGTGTCACATAGATCAGAATTACATATTAGATCTGACATTTTTCAACACAAAATCATCCAGGAAGAAAAAGAAATTATTTCTTTTGATCTCCCCACACAGAAACACAGACTGTACTATTATTTTTACAAGCCCATCTCAGCTCTCCGTCTTCTTTTGCAAGGATATGAGGGAGGATGGATTTCATAATTTGCTGCAGTATGAAATGCCTTGAGCATGCAAAGCAAAATGGGATTCATGCACTTCTTCATAGACCTCTCCCACTCTGCTTCACATGACTGTGTTAAAAGAAAGAAGAAAATAAACAGCAAAAGATGTGTTTCTGGCTCACTGAGTTTAACCAAATTCAATTATTCTGCCCACGATATTTTGGGGAATGCAATAGAAACAAGAACGTAAAATAGGCACACCTCACCAAGGCTATGACATATAGCCACTCAGCATCCTGCTATTAGTCATTCTAACTTCAAGGAATCCGCTCAGATTGCAATAACAGGGTAATTTTTTACTATCTTTTTCCCAGATCAGAAGTTCATGCTTCTCTGATTATCCGACAAAAGGCCAAGATAGTCTGCAAAGAAGGTCAAGACTGTCTCTTTTTCAAACACAGGTACTGTGATTCTCTGACCATTTAGCACAGAATTTAAACTAAGTCGCCAGATTTAAAGGCAGGGATGTGTTTTTACTCCTCCACTGCTGCATGCATAGTAGTTTTCATTGTACTCAGGATCACAGCATGGTCACCATTTAACCTCATTACTCTATAAAGCATTTTAAGACATGCTCTGAGCTCAGAATGATACTACATAAAACTGTCTCCCCTCTATAAAAGTTTTCCTTTCTCATATAGGATGAGTTTGCATATTTAAAAAACAAAACAAAACAAAAGAAAACAAAAACCAAAAAAGCCCCAACAAAACAGTAGTTGGAAGGAGAAGTCAGCAGAGAGGATTATGTGGTCTCAACTCAGATTTCCTTTTGCCTTAGTGGCTGACTGCAATGAATTTGAATGTAGACCTGATGGAAAAAAAAATAGTTGTGGTTTCAACAGTGAAAGATTTCAAAATATGTCCCTTCACTGTGTCTTGTATCACCTAGAGGACACTGGAATTATGAACCCCCTGTTGCACTGTCCTTCATCCCCCTGTCTCAAGTTGTGCCAAGGGCAGCTTAGATTGGATATATTAGGAAGAATTTCTTTCCTGAAAGAGTTCTCAGGCATTGGAAGGGGTTGCCCAGGGCAGTGGTGGAGTCCCCATCCCTGGAGGGATTGAAGAGTAATGTAGACATAGGGACGTAGTTTAGTCAGGGACTTGTCAGTGTTTAATGATTGGACTTGATGATCTTAAAGGTCTTTTCCTATCAAGGTAATTCTGTGATTATGTTATTATGCAAAGAAATGTGTCTGTCTCATTATATAAAGTAAAGCTAGCCTTTATTAAGTGAAAAAAGAATGCAACCTGTTTCCATGGAGGAAGAAAGGATTAAAGATGTAAGAACACAACCACATCTTTAACTAAGATGTGGAAAGTCCACAGAGCGAAATCAAAAACCAAGAAACAGAAAACAGCAAACAAAAATCTCCAGAGCAAGAGATTTATTTTTTTCCCCCAGCAGCAGAGGAGATTATATGTGCTGGAGGGAGATGTGGTTTCAGCTTTGCTTCAGTAGCTGTAGCCTCATCTTTGACAAATTCAAGAAGCATAAACCAACAATGGTGACATTGTAAGGGTGAAATTACAGACCATAAAACAGAGAGATGACATCAGAATGAATATTGTTCCTGACTTGCATTGGAGAAGTGAAGGTGTAAAAAAAAGGTTACAGTTTGTCTAGTGCCTGACATTTTCCTTCCTTTGAGACACCCTCAGCACCAATGACAGTGCAATGACCTTGTATGAGAATTTTTAGCAGAATGGTGGAGTCAAATGATAGAGTGTTCAAAAGCAATTATAAGTCAGTTACATATGCTTGTGTTCACCTAGCTTGCTTCATTGATGTTCACATTTATTGTATTCACAAGCTACCTTCCTTATACTTTTTTTTTTTTTAACCTATTTGAAGAGAGCAGAAATCCTCCTCATATATGAGTTGCTACCATACTGTCAGCTCTCCAAAGACAAGGAAAAAAAAGAAAAAGAAAAAGAAAAAG
>NW_010307279.1:0-6724 GCF_000700745.2 Antrostomus carolinensis
AGGATGAAGAGCAAGATTCCTAACCACGAACTAAATACCTACTACTGAGAAATAACTACACCTGTTGGGAAGAAGACTGTGCTTAGTGTTACAGACCAACTCTCTGATAAGTGTAATTTTTTCAATGTATACACAATATTTTCATATGTCTTCAAATTAGCACTTCTGCCTCTTGCCTATGCATTAATATGAAGTGATAGGGGTATGTTAGTGCAGGAAAACAAATACTCTTGAAGCTATCCCTCTGCCATTTATTTAGAAGAGGGGTTATTTTGCTTTTAAATACAGAATTTCTGAAGGGAAGTTCATTTTTCCCCTCTTCTTTCCTCAGATAAGCATATAAGCATATATACAGAAATAGACTCCCCTTTTAAAAGTGTCATACGCATTTTCAGTTCTGCACTTGCACAGAAATAGATAGGAATAATTAAAAGAGCTAATGTTGTTATTATAGTTACTGCTGAGCAGAAATTGAAGTATAAATGGAGAGACACAGATGAGGAGCAGGTTTGAGAATTGGTTTGCTGTCCTAGTGCTCCATTTGCAATAGGAAATGTTTAAGTGGGTCTTCTGTTTAGAAGAGGGGTAAGGAGAGAGAAGGAAAACTGTAGGAACAACCTTTGAACTTCAGTTCCTAATTTCCTCAAAATTTAAATTCAAATCCAGCATTTGGAATAAGCTCACTATGGAGTTTTTTACAAGGTACAGAAAAATGGATGTAAGCTTTGATCTTGACCTAGAATTTGAGCAATGGATTTTGTCTGGACTTGTTGAATTAAATCTATCATACACATTTTCTCCATTTGCTCTTAGTAAATGAACATTTGTGTCAAATAATTTGTCTCTCATTCTTATTCAGGAAATATTTCAATGCCTTGAAAATTTTTGGTCTGCATGTATTCATCCTGTTCAGTGCATTAACAATTTGCACAGTTTGCCTATTAAAATTCTAGAGGGGTTTTTTTTTCAGTTTGTACCAGTATGCTGTCATCTCTAGAAACTGACACTAGGCACAGTTAAACAAAATATATATGATTTGTAGCTTGGGAGTTTTGTAAGAATATTTCAGGCTATGGATACTCTTATAAACTACTTCAATATTTCTCTTTTCATACTTTCCCATTATTACATCAAGTAGGGATAAAAGCATATTAGAGATGGCCAGACAGACAAGCTGTAATTGAAGGCTGTTTCACCTGTTCATAAGTTATCATACTGTAAGTATTCTGGCTGATATATTTCATAAGGCTAACATTCTGAGCATTATTTCATCGTCAAACTTTATAAAGAGGAAATGCCACCTATGCTATGGTTGCAAAAATTTTTTTACAAGTTTGATACTAGAGACACTGTGTTACAAGAATGTTATCCACATATTGGTGGTGTGCATTTTGCTAGTGGTATTAGCTAAATATAACTAAACTAAGAGCTATGTTTCAATAAAATAAATAATTCAGGAGAAACTTCATAGAATTTGAATATAATGTTAAAGAGAAATTATAGACTTGGAGGGTGGCAGGTATATCAGAACTGAACACGGTCCAGGAATGGGCCTCACCTCTTTCATTTACCATTCTCCTATTTATATGTAGCTTTTTGAGCTCCTTTACTATAACTTTCAAAACAAGGCCATAGTACAAGCTATTAAATCAATTTTCTTTTCCTAAATAAGTCTGTCTGGAAAAGTAACTTCCCTTTCTCTTTTCTAGGTTTACAGCTTCAATTATGCTATGTGACATATTGTTCAAATTAGATTGGGCTACCCAGGAAATCTAGATCCCCCTTTAAAATAACCTGGTTTTAATCATTACTTCACTATTTCTTTGTAAGTTACACATCTGACAAAGTCGGATGAATAACTTTAATTTGGGATGACAAATATTTAGAGGAAATTTTTAATGAGTGATTTGCAAAAGAAGATCCATCTAGAGGTTTTTCAGTAAATAGTTCTAAATAACAATAGACATTATAAACATTGTAAACAACTCCTTGGACCTTTGAAAACAGAAAGAGAGACTGAACCTCACAGTATAAATTACTTACTGGAAGTACATGATACTCAGTAAAAACAATGTAACTGCAAGACGAGTATTAAAATCAACTATATACTCAACAGCTGTCACCAATACTACATTTGGAGACATGTGCTCCTAGCTGAGAACTGCACAATGTTACTTCGAAACAGCTGGCAAACTCTCTTTCATTTCTTTTGAACTTCAGCACTTCACTGGTAAATGTTTTGCTGAACAATTTGTGGAGCTCACAGTGTGAGTCCTTATAATTAGGATGGTTTTACGACACTGCTGACAGCACCATACTTACACTTTGTTAAACTGATCCCACTCATCTCTGAAATAAATAGATTAAATGAAGCTGTTAAATTCAAGTGCATGTCAGAAAAGTTATTAATCTGTCCTGAAATGCATGACTACATGTTCTAGTAAAAAGACTGAAAAATTTAGTTCCATGATCCCATTAAATTTATTGCAGCTAATTATACATTGTATGTTATGGAGATGGTTCCGTCAGATGTCACTTTTACTCATAATGGAGTAACTCTTCACTGAGGGTTAATTTCCACTAATAAATTGATCCAGAAAAACAGTGTAAGTCCTTTCTGGCCGTACTGGAAGAAAAGCAATCACATAGTGTAGGCTGTAGCCTAAATTACTTAGGTTATTTTGCTTATTTTTCAGAGGAGTTTTTTAAAAGAAATGACTGAGTTCTGTATTTCTGACTTACTGATGCAACAGCCAGTAAATGGTCTAGCAATCTGCAATGGCCAATTATTTTTTTTTTAGTGCACCTTTTCAATAACGCACGGAGATCATGGTTTACTAAGAATGAACCTTAAAGGTACTGCTATTGATTGTACTGTGAAAGCTCTAAAGAACCATGCACCTACAGATAACTACAGTTTCATCCACATTCCTTTTCCATTCACATGCAACAGCTCCGTATACAGAAAATCCTTAGGAAAAATAAAAGATATTAAACTATTTCCTAGGCATGTAGAACAACTAGAATTTAGGAATAACTCAACTCAGGTCATACCTATTATGTTGAATTCAGAACTGCAAAAGTAATTAGCCTTTTTTATCATCAATTCAAGCGAATTCCTTGGAAACTTTTAGCATAATGTATCTGCATTCCAGTATATACGTAAATCAGTGTCCTGGTTTTCAGCTGGGACAGAGCTGGGTTTCTTTTTAGTAGCTAGAATAGTGCTGTGTTCTGTTTTCAGCCTGGGATTTGTTACTAGAAAAACACTGATAACATCCCAGTGTTTGCATTTTTGTCCCTGGAAGTGAAGGACTTTGTGTTCTGTCAGTCTACAAGGGCAAGATTTAAGGGGGTGAGTTTTTTTTAAATTAATAAGCTAAACTGACATTTGGGTATGCTAATGGGATATTCCATATCATATCATTTCACGATATGTCCAGTATATTAGTGAGGGGCTCTTCCTCTTTTGGCTTTCTCTGACTTTGGCTCAGGCTTTCGCTCTTCTGGGATTGCGGTTTTGGTTCAGGATTGTTGCTCCTCTGGGATTGTTATCCGGGAACAGGCTGGGCTTGGTTGGCAGGTAGTGAACAACTGCACTGTGTATCACTCATTTGCATATTTTATTACTATTATTATAATCATTATTATTATTTTATTTTATTTCAATTATTAAATTGAATTCTTATCTCAGCCTCCACGTCTCCTTACCCTTGCCCCCAACTCTCTCCCCTGTTCCCTAGGGAGGGAATTGAATGAATGGCTGTGTTTGGCTACTACCCAAGTGCTAGCCAAGTTAAACCACCACAATCAAAGGCTTATGAACCAACAAGGCAGACAAGTAAGACCTAAGTGACAGCAATTCTGATAAATTTCAGTCAGTTCTTGATCTATCTGTCTCTGATATAATGTGTGTTACAGTATTTGGATTTTTTTTATATTAGACCTTATAACATAGCATTCTTTTCTAAGGTACAGAATGTCACTACATTTTCTTTCTTACTCCTATATGAATAAAAATTTTAATGTCTTTTGAAATATTGGGATATTTTATCCCACTCTTAATTGAATTTAAGTAGGTGTGTTTGAGATAAGTGATGGTACTTTTGGAGAGCTGCAGACATAATGGCTTGGATCCAACTTCAACTGAAGTAAAGGGATTTAATGCGTCTTGGATTTGATCCAAGGTGCACTTTGACTTAATTGGACTATGCCTGGGAGTAAGAGAAGTACCTACTTAAGTAGTCATATGCCATGAGTGTTTGTAAGATCTAGTCCTTAGAAGTGAACATCTGGAAGACAAGATGAGCCCCTCTCATGGTATGACTATTTAAAAATCACAAGAAATAAGAACCATGAAAATTTTGCAGAAGTAAGAATATTTTTATATTAATGTAGCAGAAAAACACATTAGAAGTTTACCTTACACATTTCTGTGAAACATCAGTATCAATCTCTACTTTTTCACACATTATTACAAGCTAAATTCCCAAAGGATTGAAAAAATAGATGCAGAACTACCAATCTGGTCTTGTAGCTAACTATAGCAATTTCTTGGTATAGTTATTTAATGATACAAAATAATCACTATATTATCTCTTTCACTCCCGTGAGATTTGTTTCCCTATTTACCATCTGTGATAAGATCATCAGTATAAATAAAATACTGAATGCAGCTAATATAATCTCAACCATAATGTGTTAAGACTGTATTAATCTGAAGATGTTTCTACAAACAAGTGACACAGTGCTTTTCCCAATTCCCTATCCACTGCAAATGTGAAATGCCTTCAAATGATTCATTATAAGACATTTCCATTTGGTATCTAAACAAAATATTTTAAAAGTTTGACAATCTCTGTGTTAATTTCCAATATACATTCATTTTTTTCCTTTTGAAACAATGGTATTCTACCCCAAAGCTTAACATTTTTCACTAAAAAATTAAGCAGAATTGAAAGGTGTTTCATAGTTACTAAGATAATCAGAATTTTCTGACCTTCTCTTTCAAGATATCACAGACCTTCACCAGTGTTCTTAAAAGCTCTAAAAATGCTACATTTTCTGCTGTGGCAAAACAAGAAAACTCAGTCATCAGCTACAGTTGTAAAGAGCAAGTGCTGAACATTGGTGCCATTGCATTTCGAAATAACAAATCTGCTTGAGTCACGGTGGGGTGCACATTTCATTGCAATGAAAACCTCACCTGCCTGAAAGCACTACTAGCTGTTAGACTGGAGCAGAAACCTGCCTGCTGACAGACAACTCTCTTCCATGGTGCTTGGTCCTCATGTGCAGTCATGCATCATCCAATTGCTTTGCCACCAGCCCTGCTGAAGTACCTTTGTCACTCCTGCTCAATCAGCTCTGTGCCATTGCTCATTCATCATGAGATGGGTTCCTGTCACACCAGCCATACAGATGTACAAGTTGTAGCCAATCAAGACCTCCCCAAAGTTCAGCACCTTTAAAAACCCATTGCATAACAAAACCTTATGCAGCCCAATTCTCTCTAGAAACCCACCATTTAAAACCCTTCCCTGTGAGGAACTTTGACATTGTGGCTGTACTTGGCTGGTATGAGAAAAGCTACCGCATGAGACACAGGGTGACCTCTTTGCTCCGGATACATCCAGCCAGCTGTGAATACAAGTTAAACATGAAGGCAGCTGTTAAAGAATTACAATAAAACAACAGAATTCAGTAGTATAAAGATGGAAAAAAAAGTTCAAGAAGGAGAAATTACATCTGTTTTAAATGCAGAGAAAGAAATCCAGTTCAGTGCAAAATTATTCCTAGCCTCAGATTTAAGATTTGCTTATTATTCCTGTCTTCCGCTGCCCAGCTCTTTCTTCTATATACTCTCTCTTTCCTTCAGTTCTTTTAACACTTTTCAGTTTGAAAGGATCTAAAGATCTCCCAGTTCTTTCTCACTAATGCCGCCTTATATATCAAGGTATTTTCCACACTGTTTGTGGCTCTCAGTTTATTTCTCCTTGTATATTCCATCCCTTTGGATTTTGGAGGAGCTATGATAAAATAAATCACTGAAGGAGCAGGTTAATATGTTATTATCAAGTAGCTCAGCTCTGCACAGTGTCAAATCAATGTAGCTAGGTGCAGGGGAAATCTAAATGTCTTACCGACACAACCAGTGATTCCCCACAGATCCCTGCAATCTTCTATGCAAACTAACTTAATAATAGTATTTGGCATGCTATGGATACCTTTCTTTCCATAGGCACAAATTCAGAAGGAAAACTTTTCTGAGCAAAATCAAACCTACAATATAATGTAATAAGAATTTTCCACATCTTTTCAAGATGTCCAGTGTTTCTTACAAGCCATACAGTACAGAAATAACTGCTGTCCATCTGTCCTCTGCCAAATATGTTTGTACAATGTGTATTTCAAAGCATTTCCTTTTTTTATTTTTCCAAATTTTATGCATTGTATTGAGTTAATTTTTAAAAGCCTCTAATCAAATAGTGGTAACAAGGTAGTAAATAGACCACTTTATTTCTCTTCCAGGCTTTTTCCAGATGTACTCTAAGCTCTAGCAATTAACAGACTTCAAAGATAATCACAATAGTCTGGTAAAATTTGAGTTAGGTGCCAAAGATTTCATCAATAAGAGAAAGTAGATCTGCAAACTGAGAGCTGCAAATTGCAGTGACCCATGACTAGAACTGGCTTAATTTCACAGAATCACACAGAATCACAG
>NW_010307280.1:0-8629 GCF_000700745.2 Antrostomus carolinensis
AATAAGGGTTTTTTAAATTAAAAACAAAATGTTAGTTATTTTTAAAGGAGTGAGCTATGTATTTAGCAAAGTAGGTTAAAGTTTCTCTATGTCAGATCAGTTTCTTGAGTATTTAAAACTATGAGAAATAGAAAGTGTACCTGTTTCAGAAATAATTATGAAAGGTCCAGCAGAACTATCTTTGCTTTGTATCAAAATGAGAAAAATACATTTCAACAGCCATTTCTAGTCCCTTAATGCATACGTTAGCTGGAGATACAAAATATTGAGTTTTGACGGAAATTTTATAGCTAAATAAAAATGCCATGCATTTTTGTGCACTTAAAATCAAAAAATAACCTTGCTTGTGATGAGCAGTGTTTGGTGTTGCTGGAATATTAAAGTGAGTTTTGAGAACAGGTTTGGTTTTTTTTTTTATAAACAAAGCTTTATTAAAAGATCTGCTAAATCAGCAATAGCTTCAAATTCTGGTTTCATTTGTGCTCCCTCTTTATTATGAACAATTATAATTAACAGTTACTGTTGGAGACTTTCAATTTTAGCTTTAAACCTTCACAGGAATCTCCAGAAGAGCACAACTGTTCTCTATTCTATGAAATTTAATTGGCTTTAACACGGTTCCTGCTAATAAAATAGAAAAGTAATATATCAGTAGGTGTCCTCCCTTGTTGCTTCCTCCTATTACAGCAATCCCACATTGGACTGCGAGTGCAATTTGATTCACGAGTAAATCAGAAACCGCTTCTTAAAGGGCGATTTGTGAGGCGCACCACTGCTGCAGAAAGTAGCTTTGATTAGTCAGTAGTTGACATCCTTTCCTGGAAAACCTCATGTTACAGGGAGCATTTTGCAGTATTTCAGGTGGAGAAATTAAAAGGCTATTGATCTCGTGTTCGTTAACAATCTTAATACACTTTTGCTAGACTGGCTGCCTAATGCCCTGTCAAAATTCACACTTGGCTGCCTGTCATACATCTGCATACTTTCCAGCATCAGCCCTGTAGGATAACATGACATTTTTTTTACTTTCTATTTCAAACTGTTTTGCAATCTTGTCCTGTGATATTTACGCTTATCTAGAAGCAGTTGCATATCAGCACTTAGTGAGAGAGTCCCTAGACACACTTGAGTTGTACAAATGTTAAGGCCCCACACTTACAATAAATATTCTAACACTCATACAGTATTAATAATACAAATTCATAATATTTATAATACATCCCAGGGGAGAGGGAGGGAGGTTTGTTTGAGTGTATTACACATCATTTCAAAAAGATTTGGAAACAGCTGCTTTCTTTGCTAGCTCGTGGCAGCTGATAGATGCCGCTGCCATTGGAGATGGTGCTGTCTGACATCAGGTAATATATGGGCTGCTGAGGAGCTACAGCATCCCTCAGGATACAGGGAGCCTTGTGGCACGGTCATTTAGTGTGATCCAATGCAAGTGCAAGTGATTAGTGCTGTAAGAATAGCAGTTGTAGGAAAGCCAGTACACCCATTGCCAAACCTGATGGTAATTTCACTTTTCCAAATTCATTGGAAGAAAACAGTTAGTGAGTCACACCTGTTGAAAAATACTGTGTCATTCTTATTTCCCCAAGGAAGACAAATTGCACTTCGATCAATGACAAATCAGAAACATCAGTCACTTTTGACAGCAAAATCTTTGTGACCAGATGCCTTATTTTTATTCTGAGTTCTATTAGATTAACCCAAACCTTAGCTCTGCTGCCTCTGTATTTTAAAAATAGTAAAGATACAGTAACCAGTGAAATGTCCCATCAAGCAATTAGGATTAAGGTTTATGGAAAAGATCCTAAATGGAGTTAGGGCTTCGATCCTCTGAAAATCCTATCCTAAGTCTACATGAGGTTTCAGCTTCTAAAGGATGATATGATTATAAGCATACACAACTTCTGCTAGGTGATCCAGAAGACAGTGGTTTCTATAAGCACAAGTAGTGAACAAATTCAGGCATTTTACCATTTTAAAATATCAGCCCCTTTCAGTTTAGAGAAAGGGGTTGTAGTCAGGATAGCAGTATTCATTCTGGCCTTCTCTAACTTTTGACTAAACAACCTAGTTAATTGCTTTATCAGGTTCAAAAAGTATTTTAAAATAAATTGTGTTCTGCCAACTACACTCAATTTGGCTGCATGCTAGTTCTTCTTGTCCCTAGGTCAGGCCATAGGTCAAGGTTATCTTATTAAGTCTACCTGCAGGTAGTTTTAGACCTTTTAGCTTTAAATGTTGACCACCTCATGTTCCTCGTAATCCTCCCTATTATGCATTACTGTGTGCTTTTTAAGTAGGAAGAGTTGATACTGCATTATTTTTAGCTAAGCTAACAGGTTAGGGTTTTATTTGATAACAGTTAAGATGCAGCAGCTGAGTGAGTTTAACAAAGAGGTATTTCAAAAAACACCAAAATGCAGTCTGTGATATTTAATTACCTTGAAAAAATTCTAAACTATAGGACACCCAGCAAAAGTAGTTGTAGCTCCTGGGATATCAGTGAAATTGTAATGTAATTAATATATCATTGTGTCTAAGCATCACAGATAAGAACTAAACCTTTATAATATCTTGTAGCTGTGTGAGTTGCTCATGAGTTGCATCACAGAGTTGCAATGGCTCAGTCTTCTGTATTGAGACTGTAGTTGCATTTTGGTAGGGATTTAACATGTATAAATTCTGTCTCCATATAACTCAATTATGTGTCACTGTTTTTCAGCAACCAGCAGCTAACTCTGAAGCAGAGTAGGTCAACTTAGCTGTTGCTCTTGGAGGGAGCTGAGTTTATTTGGGAGCCACAATATGCAGAGGTCTTCCCAAAATATCAAAGAATTTGAAACCTACCAACTTAATTGAGTTTGGTGCAAAAGGTCTGCAAAGTTCTGTTTTCCCTCCCTCCTAAAAGAGAGTAAACATGTATAACTGTTTATAAAGTGTGCATAAATCTTTCAAATAAGAGGATGAAGCATATAAATGTGGTCTTTTTCCATTTTGTTGTGAAGAGGTGATGGCTGATTCACTCATCCAGTTAGTTTTTCATAGAGACTTTGGACAGGGAGAAAAACAGGGAGAAAATAGTTTCCATAGGTGAAAACGAGGATGTTGATGCTTCTTTTGCTGTTTTTACCATATTGTAGAGTGGGAAGAATTACTTACTTAACTGGAAAAAATCAAGACATCAAGATAATAATATCTTAATACAAAATTAGTTTAAAAGTCCTATTTCTGCTGTGTTTGAAGGACAGATTTCAGAGAAAATGTCTGAGCTTTCTTTTTACCCAGACCATCATGACATAGTTCTCCACTGTGGAGATGGGGAACCACCTATGCAATTTCAATGCCCAAATCACAGAAGCGGGAGTGCAGAAGATGCTACTCCTGCAAACAGCAACTTGAACGTTCTCTTATTTTCTGTGCTGGCAGAGTATGAGAGGGTGAAGGTGATGAGATAATTCAATTAAAAAATATATTTTTTTTCTAACCTGAACAAGTGTAGAAAGGTGATATTGTTTGTCGCACTTACCATGTGTATGTGTGCGTATGTGTGCCATCACAAGTCACCAAAAGGATTAATTAATCAGACAATCGAAAAGGGAAAACCTGTACCTGCCTTTCAGCATAGTGATGGTCCTGGAAATACCTTTATATCTTCTTAGATTTATCACTGAGAGAGTCCTCTTGCTCTCCTTTTGTACTAGTCTCAGGGCTCAATTCTTAATGCAGCCCTATAAAAACACAAACCTGTAATACATGCCTGATTTCAGCTGTAAAAGGTTTTTGTTCCTATAGTGGCCTCCCTTTGCTGAAAATCTGCTCTGTGTGAGCTTTCTCAGTGTGTAATTACTTGAGGATCTATAGGTAAAACTACTATATGAAAACTCCATGGTGAGTCCTTTCATAAGTCAGAGGAGACTTTGGTGCAATTGATTTGATGATGCAGTTCACTCTAGGGGCTGTGCATGGTGGAGTCTAATGAAGAATATTGAAAAGGTTACAGAACTTTCTCTTGCTTTATGTGCTTTTTGTCTTGAGGCTGATACTTGAATGGTAGAAACAGTCAAGTTATTAAACCCCACATATTCCAGTTCTATTTAAAATACAAATCTCTTTAATTTTGTTTCAAAACACACATTTGTCCATGTTTTTTCTTTTGGCAGTGTGAAAATTATATCTGGCTAACTATTACTGGTTTCTGTTTCTCAGACTAACTAATGGTTTTTCTCATGCACTTAGTTCAAAAATATGCAAAAATCCAATTTATATCTGCGCCGTACTAAAGGTGTTCATGAAAGAATATACTTCTCAGATATACTGTGGCTGCTATTACTTATTTCTAATGTTTTCCTTCCATCTCCTCTCCCTCACAAGGAGTTACCATAGCTTGCTTGAGTTCTGCATTGCACTGAGGGCAACATTTAAGCCAGGTTGCATTGCAGCAAAATGAGTAACAGCAAACAATTTTCAGTATGACATTTTAGCATGAAATTCTCTGAAGGCCTGTGTTATTTCTCTGTTAAGAAAAAGCAAGGACAATGTTATTCTAGATCAGGCCAGTGTTCCCACAAAATATCAGTGAAGCTCTTTCTGAGGAGGACAGGGAGTGTAGCTCAGCAATCCTGCAAACAGCAAACCTTTCCTCCAGTGCATGTGTTTCTGTTTTTTTCTGTGTCAGTCTTTCTAGAATTATATGTTTGGAATGAAATAAAATATACAGTAACACTAACTTGAATTTCTTAAGTTGGTTAAAAAGATTTATATTTCCTTTGTTTGTTGGTTTGTTTTAGGGTTTTTGGTTTGGTTTTTGGTTGGTTTTTTTTGGTTTTTTTCTAAGGTAGCAGAAAAGACTAAGGCTGTCTTATTCTGATTTGGTTAAATAAATCTTTAGATAGCAGTGTTGAGCTTATGGCACAAAGGCAAATGCCATTGTACTCATAGTTCTTTTATACAGCAGTCATGTTATACCAGAAATAATAATCTTTTGGTAAACTAATTTCAAAATTATGACAATGATATTGATATCCTTTCTAAAGTGTTTTGAGATTTACTGATGAATGTCTCGATGCAAGAAATAGATATAAATTATTATCAAAAACATTCATGTACAGAAATTCCAAAGAAAATTATCAGAAAATTTAGGTTCCAAAGTTTTTTACTGCTATGGAAATTCTCTGTTCTGCCATTACCACAGGTAAAGAGTGAAAATGAACAGTAAAATAAGCAAGACCAACAAAGTAACCCTATGTGTGAGCCCCCCCTGCTGCCTTCGACTGCCATTACCTAGCAAGCCTGTTCCCAAGATCCCTACAGAGCGTATTTAGGAGGTTCAAGGAGAAGCAAAGGGGCTGTAGGAGACATAGTGGTTGGAATGAGGGTTAAATTTACTCAAAAGAGACGTCAAACTGGGAAGTGATAGTTTTTAGTTTTCACCCAAAACTCTAAAATATATTTCTAAGAAAGGAAATATTTGATTAACTTTATTATACATAATAATATTGTTTGCTTCCAAAGTTGTAACTATTCAGAATTTCATAAAGCATAAAACAGCATTGAAAATATAGAGAGGTGTTTGCATTTATGCAACTTTAGCAGAAAATTTTAATTTCACTGTCTTTAAAAATGATCTTTTCTCTGCTAAGATTTTAAATGTTACATTTCCAATAGCAAAGTTTTCATAATGAAAATGCAGGTGTTAGGGTTTATACTCTGCAGCCTTGCAGCTTCTTTGCTCATTTTCACCTACTCAGCAGGAGAAGAGAGTGGGAGTGAGTGCTACAACAAGAACTATAGCACATTATACCTTTTGTGCAGAAGTATCGATATCGAGGCCAGGCAGTGAAGGATCAAGCCCCCTGGGAGGTATCCAGGAAAACAGACATACACTGAAAGTTGTGCTCCTTCAGTTGAAGTGGGAGGTGGGTTGTTCATGAAAGTTATCTTTCAAACTTGTATATAAAATGTAGCATCTATGGCTAGAAATGAGACCATGACATATTTTGCAGTTCTTGGTTGTGCTATTTTATAACTGATGGCAATATGAGCCACAATACAAGTGTAAATACTGTTTTGGTAATTCTGCAGAATTACTATTTGTTTGTATTTTTGCTTTCCCAGTTTAATTCCTGATATACATTGAAGAAAAAACAATTTATTATTTTGATCAAGACATGCCTGATTCTGTGATGGAGATTGGAAGAAATGCCATATATAAGTACATCTGTATGTCTGTCTATCTGCTCTAATATCTAACATCTGTCCTCCAATTTGGTATGAATGAACTACCATAGAAGAGCTACAAGTGGATAGACATAGTTAGACGGACAAAGAAATGATAATCCATTTACTTTCTTTGAACAATAGAAAACCAATGGAAGGAGGAAAATACAGCGTTAGGTTGCCCACTATTGCAGCTATTGAGCTGTGGTGTTAACAATGTAGGGATAGTGATGGCAGATTTGGGGGGGGAAGATGAAACTGGGAAGACCACAGGAACTAGAGCAAACAGTGTTGCTGCATGCCAGCAGATGGAAAGTGCTGTCATTCCAAGGAAGCCTGTCCCGAACTGCTGTGTCATTCCCTGAAGGCTGAAGACCTTCCTTGGAGTTTAGAGACGCTGGGATTCAGTGAAAGAGCTTTTGCAGAGCAAGGTAAAGCTTGTTCAGGGATCATTGAGTGGTTTGGGTTGGAAGGGACCTTTAAAGGTCATGTAGTCCAAACCCCCTGCAGTGAGCAGGGATATATTCAGAGCTAGATCAGGTTGCTCAGAACCCCATCCAACCTGCCCTTGAATGTTTCCAGCTATGGGGCATCTACCACCACTTTGGGCAACCTGTTCCTGTGTTTCACCACTTCCAGTGTAAAAAAAATTCTTCAACTTTAAAATAATAAAAAAATAGGTTATGTAAGGTTACATTCTCAGAGGGACTATAGAGAGATTCAAGGCAAAACATATGCTGTTAAACTGTGAAAGTGACTATGCTGTACTTACCTGGAACTATCCTACCTGAATAACCCTGGAAATGCTGTTTTAAAGTAGACTTTACATTTTCTTCTAAAGAATTGCGTATGTTTGCTCTAAATTGTCAAATAGTTGCTCTATATCAATTTGCAAGCTGCCGTACTTTGACAGTGTATGACTGTGTGGAATGTTTACATAGCCTTCAAGATGAAAAGGATACTATGGGTTCTGTCTGAAGGTCAATGGTAATATTTGTCCAGACTTGTGTAGGCTTTGGTTTAGATTAAGCTGTTGTTCATAAGTAGTCAAAATAAGGAAATCTATGCCATTGCTTGGCAAAATTTAGCACTCTTGTATGCCTTGGGAAATCTTTCATGGCTTAACACACATAGGTACCAAAAATGAGGTCAAGGTTCTATAATCTTCGTTGGATGTATCTGCCGTTAGCTGAAAGCCTTGAAATTTTTATGCTGGGAAACTTGTGGCAATAAAGTGTCAAGCTGTCTTACGTAAAACTTTCAGCAAATTGGGAATCCATCACAACTGCTTAAGAAAACTCTTTGAAGGCTACTGTTGACCTTGGATTTATAACTGTCATGTTTTTGACATTCCCTTTCTTATTTAAGGTGTATATTCACTTTGCACTGTCTTCATCACAAATACGAGCTGAGATTGATGAGACCCATCCATTAATTCCAGCTTTTTTTCATGACACATCTTACACATCTCCTGTCCCATCTCCAGCCTGCACTTTTCATATTAAGTAATAGCCTGAACTTGTATAAAAGCACTTAACTTGCAGAGATACAAGAGGAATTTGGTCTTTCTAGATAATATAGCTTAACCTCTTGATTTTAAGATGTGATTCCTTTCAGGCATGCAAAGTATGCCTAAAGTATTTCTATTTACTTGCCGAAAGTCAGTGGAACTTGTTCTAAATTTGAGGCAGTGCCTAAGCCCTTTGAAGGGCTGAGATCAGGGTCTTCATTACCTTGCCAAATTAAGTGTCCAGTAATCTGTGACTTGACTCCCATCTTGTTTTGCATTTAGATTGAGTATATTGAGGTTAGTATCACTATTCCTCTTCTAAACTTGTCTCAGACGTCTATCCTGAAGGCTCATTAATTAGGTAACATAACTAAGCTGAAACAAGAGTCCTTCTTTTGTTGTACCTGCTGCAGGATGCACTTTAGTGTGTGTCCATAAGGAAAATCTGGTTACTCCTGAATCTGGAAACAACACAAACAGGGGCACAATGAAATGACTTTAAAGAAAATAATATAGCAGTCAAAAAGGCAAGATATCTTCCTTATTTTAGGCAAATCCTGAAATAAAAAACATCATTTACTGATACCCTCAACTTAATTCACTGCAGAATCTGAAGGGCACTTCTGGGATAGGTTTAGTAAAGGATTACAGGTACAGTTGCTTTAGTACAGTAAATCTGCCATTTTTGCTTTCTGACCTGTCGATAAATACTTTTTTGTTAAAGCTGATGGGAAGCGACCACTGTGCTGTTAGTGAGCTAGATGTGCTAATAGTGGCACAACCTGCTAGGCTGCTGGGCAAATAAAATGCTGGTTTTAGGAACATGTTCTTCACCTTTCTCTTAGGTGAAATAAGGAAATCCTGGCTGACCAGAGCACAAAAAAGGTGAGT
>NW_010307280.1:8653-46924 GCF_000700745.2 Antrostomus carolinensis
TTTGATATTTTTCTGCAGAGAGTTAAACAAGGCCTTTAGAAGCCTATAGGGCCTAAAAGGGGAAATGGAACAAGAGAAGCTGAGCACAGCCTGGAAGAGGTCACTAATGATAGCAACAGGGTTTCTATTAATTGGGGAAGCCCTCTGGCCTGGGTCTATCTAGCCTGGAAAATTGTAATCTTTCCAGTCTGAACCTATAATCACATAAACACTAAAGCACATAAATGTCTGGGTAGTGGCATGAGGCTGGGAGCTGCCAGAAGTGGCCAGTCCTTAGTGAAAGAGACCCTGAGAGCACGTTCCAGTTTTGCATCTTGCAGACAGAAAACTGTATGGAGGGTTAGGTTGGGAGAAACGTGCGTACACAGCTTTATTTTATTTACCCCCTTGAAATGCTGTGCACCATTGGTGGGTAAATACTGGTTTTTACTCATCAAAGGGGTTTTAAAAGTGCCAAGTAGAGTGGTAATCCATACTGACATGGTGTGGGGAGCTGGTAGCTGCTGCTCTGACACCCAGACTAACCACTTGCTGAGGTAACCAGATTGGTAAATGAGGACATGCAAAAGAAGAGCTATAATATTAGGACAGCTTAGGTGGCTTTTTTCTAGACATGTTTTTATGGACATTTAAGTTATATTTAATTTTACAAAATCTCGTAGGAATTTTATTTTTTTGTAGACAAAAAATGGGTATTGTCCTCCCTCTGCCTCAGTTGCTATGTAAACAAAACAAAAGATGTTTTACTCAGCAAAGGAGTGACCCTATGGATGGAATTAATTTTGTTTCTTAAAGTACATTTTCTAGAGGCTTTGGACATCCTTAGGTAGTTTAAAAAGAAGGAAGGAAAGGAGGTGGGGTGGTGTAGTAAAGGAAGAATTAACAGGAAAGTGTGTATCTGTTAAGCACATAATATCATAGTACTAATCCTGCCATTGGACCTTTGTGCAGGACCCAGTGTTTGTGCCTGTTCAGAACCACAGGATAACAATCAAAAAGTATTGTGTTTTGTTGTGTTTGTAGACTGCACCTGAGAGATTTTTTTTTTTTTCCTCCTAATTTGGACTCTCTATCTCAGGGCTCTTGGCTTTGGTGAGCCAGTCAAGCTCTGCCTGGGCTGAACGCTGGGTGTTGCATGTGTGCATAAGCACGCAGCAAAAGCTTAGTTATTGTCTATATTATCTCTGTGCACTGGGCTGTGATTTTTCATTTTGTAGCTCTGTCACAAATTGGTGTGCTTGAACTGGTGACACAAAGGAAAGGATTTGGATGCATATTGGCATGGGTTTCATTAACCACTGCAGTGCCCTGGTCTGAGCTGCTTTCACAGATAAATCCTGTATTCTTGCCCCAGAAGTAAGCAACAGAATAATTCTTTAGGGGTATATTCTGTGTAATCTCCATATGGGAACAGTCACATCTTATTTCATTTTACAACAGGCGCTTTGTTGTGCTAAATGCTTTCCTTTCCAGGGAGATGGGAAGGGGGAAAATAGCTTTTCTTTGGTTTTTAAGGTTAAAAATGCTATACATCTATATCAAGATACAGAATCACTAAATAGATTTACAACCTGGAAACACTGCTTTGGTTTAGCAGCAGCTTCATTGGCTGTTGTATTGATGCCCTTCAGCTTCCATAAATTCAGTGAAAGAGAAAGGCTCTTCATACCTTGTAGGATTTTGGGGGACAGGCCAAGTGAAAGCTTGATGTCACAAGAGGAGTTTTTCCTGTGTGGAGCAGGTCAGTGAAACTGAACATCCTAGTAGAAGAAGAAGAAGAAGAACATAGAAAAGGCATCATGAAATTATTGAGCTGTTGCCCAGAATCTGAAGTGGTTTGGATGTTCGTCACATCTCATCCCTCAGCTATTTTTATTCTCTCCGGTCATTTTTATTACTTTTTTTTTTTTTTTTTTTTTTTTTTTCGCAAAAGGGCCGGCTGTATTTACTTTGTTTGTGCGGCTATTAACACAGTTCCAGAGACAGCACAAACTGGGAGCTCTGAGGCTGCGTTTCTGCAGTCGCTCTTGGCATCAAAGGCAGAGTGAGCCGTTCCCACTCTTTTCCTCTTCAACTCCATCTGTTTATTCCATTTATCTCCAACTGTTCACTCCAGGGGTGGCTCCTCAGTTGTGCCACTGCCACTTTTTGCAGAGCTACAGATGAACTAGTTGACCTCAGTTGAATTAAAAACTTGCTTAGTCCTTTTATTTAATTCTTTAAGAGAATACGTTGTAAGTTGAGTTTCTGAATCTAGTTCACCACAAGGCCGCACAGACAAACAGATCAGCAGGACTGAGGGATGAAGGAAGGAGGGAAGAACCACGTTGGCCTGTTTTACCTCCCAGAAATATGTCCTGAAACTGTGACCTGAAGCACAGTCAAGTGTCAGCACCAAGACAGTCATTGAGCCATGTGCCTGAGACCTTCACTTCCCTTATCAAGATGATTAGAGATAAATATGGGACCAAACTGTGCTTTCTGATGCATTCTTAACACCTCCTCAGAACTGCAGAGAAGGTGAATAGGTATTTAAGGATGGAGCTTGGCTTATTGTTAGGTTCGGCTTTTAAACTGCCTTCTACCCTTCTGTGCAATATATTCCAATTCCTCTTTATTTGTATCCAGTACTTTGTGAGATTGCCTTTATCATCTGATTGTTATCCCTTTCTCAGCCACGCAGGAACAAATTTTGGCTTTCTTTGCTGGCTCACCTTTTAACTTCTCTTGTTCCTGTGCTGTTTGTCTTTTTCAAACTGAATGCTGATGAGGTACTATTTGGTCTGTCTTCAGCAGTCATTTTCTGGGTAATTTCTTTAAGCAGCAAACACTAATTCCTCCCACTCTTTAAAGTGCCATATGGGATCAGATTACCAGATTAAACATGAATCCATTTTTGGATGGCATTTCTGTCCCATGCTAATTCTATTAAAATTATTGACTATCTGGCTGAAAATACTGCCTTCTAAAGACTGACACACAGCTATTTTCAGGACAGAACAAGAAGGGCAAAGGGCTACTTTCAAATTTTGTTTCTAACATCTTTATTGCAAAGTTTGGGCTTATGTGAACATATTGCCAATTGGATTGCATTTGTTCATGTTAACAGGCACTGCTGCAAATACAAAAATATGTTTTTAGCAGTTAACCTCTGAAGAAGCATTTCCAATCCCAGCTGATGTATGCAATAATTTTGAAAGATCTTGTGGGGGGCATCAGCAAGAGAATGTGGCCCTAGAGATTATTGTCATCATTCAGACAGTAAAGTTGCATGCATTTTAGGAGCAAATGATAGTTCACAGGCTGATATTTGATAGCCTTAACAGAGCTGGATGTTTGTTAAAAGAATTGGTGTGAGGAACATATTTAAAGGAATAACACTTTTCTCCTGGCTGAATATTTCTGATGCATTAATACATAGTGAGTAGACTGGGTTTGATAGTCAAGAAGGACCAGCCTGGTAGTAACTGGGTACATTGTGTTGTTCTCTCTTGCCAGTTTTATGTTTATTTGTTGAGGCTGAGTAATGCATGGCTCAATGGCATGGTTCCTGCTCTGAAAAGAAAGAATGTACTATATTTAGTCCATGGATGAAAGGCACCTGCCTGTTTTCCTCACTCAACCCATTGGCTCTCCTCTCTCCTTCACAATAGGTATTTTGGTGCAGTGTATGGGAATTCCTTCACACTGGAGGTTTCTATGGGATGAGGGACAACTCCATCAGCCAAAAATGGTATAAATAAGATTTAAATCATTAGCATGGCTTCTGCCATTATGCTCTGACCAGATATTGTAAACTTGCAGGGTTTGATTCATCATTTCAATTGGTGCAAAATTGGTCATGACTGCTAGAAAACAATTGTCTGTTCCTTCACAGCTGTTTTCTAATTATATTAGAATACTGCAGCATCTAATGCAGATGCTCAGCCATGGTGTGGACCTGCCTTCTCCCAAAGGGACCTTTCCAGAGCAGCCACACTTGCTTTGAGGTGAAATATATAGCAGAGGTGGCTTATCCAGAGGTAGCAGTGGCTCTTCAGTCATGGCCAATTCATTTCTTTCCTGGGAAGCCATCCTGCAGAACAGCCAACTGCAGAGAAGCGAGAGCTTAGAAAAAACAACACTGAAAATGTCACGTCATCTCACATCATGCTGGCACGCAGCCCAGAAGCTTGTAAAAATGCAACTTCATCAAACAAAAAGGAGTTACCTGAAAAGGAACAGAACAGAAAAGAAAAAGCCTTCCTGGTTCTAATTGTGACGTTCCTGTGTTTCATATGCTATATGTTACCCTGTCTCCAGCGGGATGTGATGGAACTGGAAGAGCTGCAGAGAAGGTGACAGCCTGAGCAGAGGAATTGTACAGTTTCTACAAGCAGAGACTGAATGCACCCAATCTCTTCACCCTGGGGAAAAAGGAGTCTCACAGTGCTCATAGCACTGTGAACAACAAAGATGCGAAAAGGTGTACAAAATTATAAATGAACCAGAGGCTGAAGAGAGATCATCCCCTGTTACCACAAAACAAGAGTAGGGGCACCCTGAAATTACCAGGCAGCAGAAAGGCACTTTTTCTTCATAATGAAAAACAAATTGGGGAATTTATTGCTACAAGATGTTTTGGATCCCACATGTTTAAAGAGGTTTAAGAAATGATTAGACAAATCTGAGACAGAAAGATGCATAAAAAGTTATTAAATGCAATGGTCTCGGTACAACTTCCAGTTCAGGAAAATGCAAAGTCTTCAACTGATGGAAGCTAGAAGATTATGTTCGGGAAATACCATCTTACAGCTTTGGGCTAAATGAGGACAAATTAGTAAAAGGATTGTTTTTCAGCATTCTTCAGTTCTCTGGATATTTTACATGCTTTCTTTCCTGAGAACGGACCGCTGAGACTCGAGCTTGGAAAACTTTATTATTATTTTAAAACCTTTCACAGCTTTCTGAAGGGAAGAAGTTCCCTCCACACACACCTGCATTCAGCATGTGCTTTGCTGGTAAACCTCAAGTAACACAAACTTGTTTTCCGTCTCCCCATCTTTCTGGCTTCCCAGTCATGCTGGTTTGGGTTTTCTTACTATGACACTCCCTTGGACTCTTTCTGTTAGGCTGAGGCTTCTTGAAAGATGATTTGAGGTTGGGATAGGCATATCCTTAAGCAAGAGCTAAAAAGCAGTTAAACTGGCTCAAGTAGCAAAGGCCAAGAGGCATAACTCTAGAAGGGTTATATCTGAGGAAAGACTTTCTTCAGTAGCCCAGGTGCTTTTGTCCCAGGGCAAAGGAGAAACATCCAGCATAGTCTGGCTTTCCCCTACCTGCCCCAGCCAAAGACAGAATAAAAACATCTCAACCTATAGAGCTTTTTGTCTGCAAGGAGTGTTTGGTTATGTTCTGAGTTTCTATTTAGGTAACAAAGATGTTACCATTTTTTTATCATTGAAAAGATAATGAGGAAGCAAATGTGTAAACCAACAAGATGAGTCTGAGTAAGAAGATGGTCTAAAACAAGAGTGAAGCAGACTGTCTTCACTGCAGGGATGAGTTACTCGATGTCCAGTTAGAAAGATACTGCCTTTTTTACTGCTGAGGAAGACTTTAAAGGAGAGAGATAGATAACGCTAATGTATCATATCTTACATATATAGAATAACATGATGTATATACCACAAGTGCATGCTACCATCCACTGCTTTTATAGCATAGCTGGGAAAGAGCAAAGCACAACAATCCACACAAAAATTATTCTCTGGCATCACTACACAGAATCACAGAATGTTAGGGATTGGAAGGGACCTCAAAAGATCATCCAGTCCAATCCCCCTGCCGGAGCAGGGACACCTAAATGAGATCACACAGGAAGGCGTCCAGGCAGTTTTTGAATGTCTCCAGAGAAGGAGACTCCACAACCTCCCTGGGCAGCCTGTCCCAGGGCTCTGTCACCCTCACTGTAAAGAAGTTTCTTCTCAAGTTTAAGCAGAACCTCCTGTGTTCCAGCTCACACCCATTGCCCCTTGTCCTATAATTGGACATCACTGAGAAGAACCTGGCTCCATCCTCCTGACATTTGCCCTTAACATATTTATAAACATTAATTAGGTCTCCCCTCAGTCTCCTCTTCTCCAAGCTAAAGAGACCCAGTTCCCTCAGCCTTTCCTCATAAGGGAGATGCTCCACTCCCTTAATCATCTTGGTGGCTCTAAAGTTATTTTAAAACATGTGTTGCATCTCTTGCTATTTACTGAGTCATATGAAGATACCAACAGGCAGCCTAAGGATTGCTTTTGCATATTTCTTCTTTTTCCTGTCTGGAGATAATACATATAAGAAATATCCAATCTCTGCTTATTTGAGGAACGTGGTTAAGAAATTTAACATTAAAAAAAAAAAAAAAAAAAAAAAAAAAAAAAAAAAAAAAAGACGACATGATTTAAAGAATTCCAGACATGCTTAATGATATGGTGGAAAGATTAACCTGAGTTAGTTTTTCTGAAGTCTTTCAATGTCCTCTGGGTTATGTTGACAAAGATGATTCATATACCCTACTAAAAATAATTTGAAATGGAAGGTGGGTGTTTGTTTTTCTTCCTGTCCTACAGAGATTATTGTAGAGGATGGCACAGTAGCTGTCATGACAGAGAACTAAATGCTAGGGGCAGGTAAAATGGCTTGATTTAGTCCATCATTTCAAGTGAAGTGATTACAAACTGTTCAGAATTTTTTTTTTTTACCTTCCCATTATATTTATACCTATATATAAATATCCTAGAGCCTCTACTTATAACAGTGTCTCAGTGCTTTCTTAATGGTTCCAGGGGAGAGGGTTCCTGCTCTTTGTCATTCCCATAGCTCACTGGCTAAACATGACCACCTTCTGAATTCAGGGGTTGCAGGCAGGTAGACTCATCAGCACTTACATGAAGTGGAAGTCTTATGCAAACTTGAGTTTTGAGACCATACAAATAAGGACAGCTGTGGCTACTGACACCCCAAAAAGTGCCTCAGTGTGAATACTGAATATTGTTATTGGAGTGGGAGGAAGATTGCTGGCATCCTTTTACAGAGTTGTTGTTTGGTATGGAAAGGTTGAAAGTGAGAAATACTACGCACAAGGTCTTTGGATAATACAAAACAATTTACATCTGGGCTTGTCAGTTCTGCATTTCCAGCTCTGTAGAGGTTCTGTACATCCATCCTGAGCCATTATCACTGCTAATGATGAAGATGACCTCATTTCTCTCTAGTGATGGAAGGTCTTTCGGTGATTCTCCTTCTCATTGACGAAAAGCAAAGTGAGGGCCTGACTCTGAAATTTTACCTGGTGAGGTAGAAGCGAGCAACAGACACTTATGCCAGCTTTGACAGGATCCCAAGAGGACACACAGTCCAGTATGGTATAAATATCTAAACTGATAGCTAAAATTAGTGTCACTTCTGCATATGGTCTAGAAAAAAGGGCTAGTCCTTTGAAGAAATAAAACTAATTTCCAGAGACAGAAAATGGGACAGATTATCAAGATCTGGCATTTTTATGCCACTTTTAAATTTTTATATGTTTTTCAGACCAATGCTTTTTTATCCACTGAACATATGAATTACATCTGAATTTTCTAGCCCAGACATTTTACTTAGTTAAAATGAGATTAAACCTGACTGGTAAATTCGTACTGCACTTTTTGTTTATTTTTATGTCCAAGAGAACTGTGACTGTGAGTAGGGTCATCCTACCTTCTGGAGAAATTAGTCAGTGGAAACAGCAGGTGTACACCTAACATTTTTCTAAAATTATTTAAACTATCAAACAAGAGAAAACCATAATTCAGGTATGTTGTTGTGTTAGAGATAAATAGTAGATTTGTTTCATTTGTAATTTTATCAAGATAAAGGAAAAGCTACAAGCAGTCTTTTTTCTTTAATTATTGCTATAGTGTACTTTCTTTTTTCAGGTTTCAAAGATATATCAAGTCTCTTGTAAGGAAAAAAAGCTAGTCTCTTGCCAAGGTAACAGCAAAGTACAATACAGAAACTGGGACTCACGGGGGATATTGAGGGGGAGATACGCAAGAAGAGTATATCCAGATGACCATGACATTTTTAAGCATCTTTGCTTTCTATTGTTTCCTGCACATGAGATAGATAGATAGACAGCATCATCTTTTGGGGAAGATTGCTATAATAAGGAAAGTGTCTGGGAGCAATAGGATGTTGTGCAGATACTGAGGAAGGAACCTGTGAGAAAACATAGTGAGGGCAAAGAGGCTGCTTTCAGTGGCAGGGTAGGGAGGAAGGGAGTAGTCACAAAGGTCCACAATAGGAACAAGCACTGATAAAACTCATTTTGCTGTAATGTGATTCCGAGTCATCTCTTTCAGCAGTAAAATTTTGGAGGGTAGGAGAAGGGAGATGGTTCTGTGAATCTGGAAGATTATTCACTGAAAATCTTTTGAGTTGATGAATTCTCCTCATTATCCCGCATACACGTCATAATTTTACAAACAGCATAAGACATAGTAACAACATGACCCCTAGGGTCTACAGAATAGCAACAAATAAAAGTTCAGACCTTAAACCTCATACAATACTGTAAGAAAACCAAAGCAGGAGATTAGAAAATAATAAATTTTAAGTAGTGGTTATATTATCCTAAAAATTGAACCATGTTACCAAAAAAATGTCTGTGTCATTTTCAAATCCTAAATTCAAAATGTAAGTGTTAAGTCTGAGAAGCAGGTATTTACAGAATTTATGGTTTGATGAGTTTTAAGTGAACAGTGAATGTTTTGTCCCTATATATGTTCTTGTGCATTTAAGTAACAGCTAGAATTCCCACTGGCACCCAGACCCCTTATAGAAATACCTTTCAGGCCCCTCTGTAGTGTTTGGGTGGTATGACCCATTAAGCTGTTTTTCAGTAGCAGTGAATATGCTTATCTTCCAGGGCTGTTTCAATAGATATTTAGATTTTTATTCATTACTAGGGATATTCAAATTTGCAAATCAATCCATCACACATGATCATTTAAAGAGACTCCTGTTTTGGGGTACATCTGACTTTTTTACCCTCAAATGGCATGCCATCAAGGGCACTTGTTTTCAGAAGGTGCTTAGCCCAACATATGAAAATCAGCACCTTTTGCAGTATCTTTTTTTTTTTTTTTTTTTTGAGCACACAGAACTAATTATTCTGAAGAACAGAATAATTTTTGAATAGTTTTGAAGACTAGGCTGAAAGATTAGCTTTTGAATATTAAAGCAATTAAAACAATTAAAACCCAAGAATATTCTTGCTTTTGTTTGCTACAGTAAGTTTTCAGTTTACCAGTGGAACTGTATGAATAACGAATGCTTCAATTTATGCTCATGACTGCTAAAAGTATATATGGCTTTACAGAACAATGTTTGGTATCAATATTGTATGCCTTTTCACTTTCTGTTAGAGAATGGATAATTTAGGTCTAACTTGAAAGAGCACTTGGCTCCAATGATTCCGATAATGGAAATGTATGAGAATTCTGTTTAAATACAAATCTAATCAGGATATCGCTGGTTACCCAAGTGGAATTCAGAGCGCTCTAATACTTTGATCTATGAAGGTCTTTTCTAACAGGAAGGGAAATTAGTCCTGGTTGCTAAACAAACCAAGTTTGCTTTCTTTTATTTTCCTTTGCCTCTGACGTTTGTTTCTGTTTGAACATCTCTCCAATTTTATTCATTTTGGTTTTCTCTCTTTGTTTTCACTTCAAATACCCTCTTTTCTGATTCTTCTATGAGATTCCTCACATCCTTTCTTTCCATGGCAGTGACCTGCTACTGCTGAGTCACTCCTGTCTTGCAAAAAACTCAGTAGCAACATTATTTTAGAATAATAGAAGGCAGTTGCTTTTTTGTAATTTAAAAATTGAGCCTGTTCAAATTGTGCAAGTGCAGACTCAACAGCACTGGAACTGGCCACTTGGTAGATTATCTGATAATTTTTTTGAGGGGGGTGAGGACCAGAATGCCAGATCCACAGCTCACCAAAACTGTTTACTTCCAAATTTGGAACATCCATAAGGAAATCAAGTCAGATTTCTGGCCAGTCTGTTCTTTGGTTTGCATTGCTTCTATGTGACTAACATGTGCCTGCGTTATATCTTAGAAGTCTTTGCTCATCATTGTTTCTTTTGTCACAGGGTCCATCACACCACACTTCAACTAAAATACCCTACATCTGTTAATGACATCTTTTACTTGATGCCTGTATCACTTTAGTGACAAAAAGGCTTTAGACTTGTGCTAGCAATTCCCATTTATGGGAAGAGAAGGATAATTCAATGGCTATGATACTTTCCATTTTTCAGAATGACATAAAATTAGTTCCCTGATCTATTGCAGCCTTTCAGTGCAACTTGCTCTCTTTGACCCAAATTTACAAAGCCTCAATTTTGCCAGAGTCCCTGTGTCTGCTACTTACTCTTGACTGCCAACTTCTTATCAACCTAGACTTTCTGATGGATATTCAATAAAAGGGAAGAACCAAGACAGAACTGCAAGCAAGAGCCGGTATTTCCTTGCCTTCTATGTTGGGGTCTATCTATATGGACAACCTACTGTTAAGTTAGATGTAGTCGGAGTAAGCTAAAGGGGCTTAAGTGGAATTCAGGTCATTTGATTCTCATCTTATACTTGTATATACATTCTTTTATTATTATTATTATTATTTTTATTATTACATGGTAAATAAGTACTATGCCACCTTCTTTCCTTTTCTTGTGCCTGCTGTACTGATACAGTTTGTGGAGTTTTCCAGTGAACCAAATTGGAGAATTTAGCTTTATGTGGAAACGTCAGTTTTATTTGCAGGGCTTCAAATCTTCCATGTAGCTATTCCACATCAGTCTAGTGGCACCAGATTGCATTCTTGCCACATAGATACATTCTAAGTTAGAAGATAAGAGAATTGTGACTCTTCAATACGCAGTTTGAATTTTGCAGTTCCCTGCTCTACATATTTTTTTTCTCTTTACACCAAGATTTCCCAGTTCCTCAACCAGCTAAAACAGATGAATATCAAGGAGGTGTACTAATGGAGACAAGTAAGATCTTAAACCTTGATTTTTCTTCTTCTTTTCCTTATTATCACTTGTGCCTCGTAGTTATGCCATGTTAGTGTCATTACTGGCAGACTTCTAGTTCAGTTTACCTGAGCTGTTGTGGACAAGGATTTTTTTTGTGTAAGGTTTCTGGTATAGTTTGACTAGTGCCTTTTTAATGTCTGTGTCGACAGGGCCTTAATCACACTGAAATCGCTGGATCTCTTAGATTTACCAGGAGTTCTCCAAGGAAATCAGAATTGCAAAGGCTGAAGAAAGCCCCAGAGGCTTTCCAACTTAATTAGGAGTGAACTCCTTCCCTGTAAATGAAGTGGTTCTTTAAAATGACTTGGAGTCTCCATTGGCATCTTCTGACAGTGCTATGATGAAGTACAAAATATTATTAGAATTATGTTCCCCTCTTGTGGCACTCTCTCTCACATATATCTTATGGAAATATCCATATTTTGTGAGTATACATAGCATTATTTTTCTTGTACTGAGATAGCGTGGAAAAAAATGAGTAAAATAGGTTTAAAAAACTGCAAAATAACAGGTCTCTGTAGCATTACAGTCTGGACTTTTCTATTTTTAAATACAACATTGTGAAAGTGAAACAACCAGTGATAGAACAGCTCTTTAATGAATGGATGAGATAAAATGATTTATAGCAGACAATCCTGTAAAGTATGACTATCTTGCTATATTACATACTTAAATGAAACTGCTGTAAAAAGCAAATTGTAAATTCTAAAATTTACTATTTTGTTAAATACCTTTATCTTCAAAGAAGATGTGATTTTTCTCTCTGGTCAGGTATTCCTAAGTGCTCACAAAATTCTTAAAAAGATATTTTCCTTCTGGGTAATTGAGCAACACCAAATTTGAAGTAATGACAGATAAACTTGAGACAAGCACAAGACAAGCAGTTCATATTCTTCAAAATTTGCTCTAAAACCTCTTATTTATGGCTGATTTCTCTATCATTCTTCCTCCCATGTCATTTAACAAGCAAAATATTGCCTAACCTTCTATTTATATGTCATAAATCACACACAGTAACAACGAAACACAGTTTTTCTGCTTAATTCAAAATGGGCCAGAGTCTGCTTATGTCTCACCAGAGTAAGCATGAAATAGCTGTATAACATTGCTGAAATAGCTGTACAATGTTGCTGAAATATCTAGGATTTATACTGATGTCGGGGCCCTTGCTTCTATTACGTTACTTTCTGTTTGGAGAAACATTAAAATGTCAAAGGTTTTGTACATTAATCAAATCATCGTAGTAAAGTTTGGTAAATATTTTAGATAGAGGTTTTGCTCCAAGGAAGATAAAGGCCAACAAAAATTTATCTGAAGGATCTTGTAACGCAGCTGATGAATCTACGGAAGACAGATATGGGGCCTGACTATTTTTATTTTTCTGAAGCTACTCCTGATGTTTGGGCTAGTGCGATTGGGAGGAGTCAGTCCTGAAGATTTTTTTTTTCTTTTTTTCCCTATGCTTTCCTCCATTTATTTCAACAATAGGAGAGAAGTTCAAGAAAAGGGAGAACATGCAAATTGCTGCTATTGGGTGGTGTTAACTGAGGGCACTGATCATTTTACAGGGTAGATCATTATCTAGTTTTATAATTAATTCCTTTTACATTGAAACCTTTTCTGAATATTCTAGGTTCTATCTATCAGTGCCATCATAGATATTTTAATTTGTTGCATAATTTGATGATGTCCAGCTGCAAAAATCAAGGAGCCATCCCAAACTTGGCCCCAATGTGTTACCGTGGATGTTCTGCAGTGGAGCTAGTGATCTGCTAATGAGTCTTTTCCAACTATTGATTCTTTTCTTGAATCAAAGCTGTTTGGAAACTAACATTAAACATGGGTTTAAGTGCAAAATATAAAGGAATCTTATGGTCTGCTTCTGAAATAACATCAAATTGTACATGAGGCTCATCTCTTTTCTCAATGCTGTTGTGCAGAGAAGGAGAAATTACTTGCTTATTTCAGAGCAGGGATGTTTTAATAAAAAAAAAGAAGAATGAAATGGAGTGAGTTTAACCATTATTGCTTTGATTGCTGCTGGCTCATTAGCATTGGCCACGCTCCTTCAGATTAGCAGTAATTAAACTGTGAAATCAGACCGATTGCCTTAAGCTGAGACACCATACCAGGCTGTCAAGAGAAATCACAGGGGATAAATCAAGGGCCCTGTGCATCTCGGATCACCCTTGGCATGGGTGAGAGTGTGAGAAGCGGAATAATGAGGACATTCAGTTTTTTGTATCCTGGTGAACTCACAGCAGACAAGCTTTGGAAGCGTTGTCATGACAATGACAACAGCAAGGATAAACTCTTACTCCCACTAGCTGTGGTTAATGAAGATGATAATGAAAAATTATGCCAACATTACTGCAATTTTTTTATACCGACTGGCACTTGTAACCTTACGCCTAATGACACAACACAATAGTGACAGTAATTGTGCATTGATAAATGGGGTAAAGATGCTGAAGAAATGTCTGACTCAAAGATATACAAGTTTAGTTAGCTGAGTAATTTCTTCCAATAAGCATTTGCTTTGTTCTTTGAACTCTCACTAGGTGGTTTTGGACTGTGCATGCCAAAAAACATCTCTAATCACTTTTCATTGTTTACTAGAGAATAGGCCCAGCAATTAAAGGAAAGAGCCCCTGTGTTTTATTTCTTCTAAGCAGAACAAATGCGATCAAGATAAATAACAGTAATAAAACAACAATACTTTTTACAAATTCTGAATGGGTTTACGAATTCAATGTTTGTTTAACTGCTGGTTTCTGAGACATCCACTTTGTCCCACTCAAAATGTAAAGCTTTGGTGGCTGAATCTCCAATTACATGTCTCACCCCCCCATTGCCCCTGCCTAAATGCCACCATTTATTCAGATTGCATTAGCGCTTACGTAAGTGTCTTTTTCAACCACAGCTCCTAAAGCATTACACATGGAGAAGGATTTATTTATAGATAGACAAACAGATAAACTGAGGCTGTGTAAAAAAACTTTCTTCTGTCCTAACCCAGGCATGGGCTCCCATTTACTTTCTTGCATTAAACCTGTGATCAGTCATGGTGAACCAGTTCAGGGTGCTAATTGGGCAAAAATAGTGTTCACTTCATATTTTTTATAGTCTTTTGCCAGTTCAGCTCCTTGATGAAGATAAGAGCCAATGCTGAGGCAAGAAAAGCAGCAAGAGCACGTAGGCGGAAATGGCAGTGAGAGCCAGCCTAACCAAAAACTCAAACCCCACCTTGAAGCACGAAGGGCACGTGTGAGTTCAGGGAGGGATCTGCACTTGAAACTCTTGCTGCCTTCCAGTTCAGCACTATGGGACCATAATCCTGAAGAGGCTTATGGAAGCTCTTTAAAAAGTGCTCATAGTGAGAACAGTAGCAGTCACCAGTGCTTTTGCAAACACATCTCACAGTGATTCCCAAAGGGCTGTGCGGCATGTCAGGAATCCCTCCTGCTCCTCAGGCCACCCACTTCCCACTGCTGAAAGGTTGATGTTGTTTCAACAAGCAAGCGTGATATGGACAATACAGAATAGCAAACTCTTTCAGTTTATGTAGTGGATTTCCAACTCTGCTGAAATCCAACATCCACATTCCCACTTTAGAAGCCACAGCACTTGGCTGTAAAGAATAGCCCGATTGAATGTGTGAGTATGCTGCAGCACAATAACCTCTCTGGGATTAGACAAATAAATGCAAATGATCGTTTAATGCAAACAAATCACTTAAAGGAGTAAGTGTTGTTTTATTTACTCCAAAACTACCTAAAAGAATGGCTCTTTTGATAGCTTTAGTAAAGTGTTTGGGTTTTTGCTGTGTAAAGTTCTACTGTTGTTCACCAATGGCCTCATTCCATCAAAGCTTTAGAAATCTAGATTGTTGGATGTGGGATTTTTTTGTTCAAGCAGTGTTTGTTTTGGTCTGTTTGTTTTTAAGGAAAAAAAAAGATTAATCACAGAGCTTTTGGAGGTGTATCAGATATATGAGGGTTTCTCCTTGTCTAAGTGGTGTTTGTCTCTTCAGTTCTTGAAAGGCGGTATTAAGACAGTACAGTAGTGTTTGTGATTCATGGTTGCAATTCTCTTTTTATTGCTGAACACCAGCAGTGACTAGAAGTTGCAGAAGGACACATTTCCAATTACTCTATCTGAGAGTTCTCCATTGCTTCTTAGCAGAGACTTCTCTATCTCTGAAAGTGAGTGTAATGCAAAAGTTTATTTAAAAAAAAAAAAAAAAAAAGGAAGAAGAAAAGATACATGTATATACACACACACATACACCAGAGAAAGATTTCTTTGCTCTTTTTGGCTATGAGCAGAAAGTCTTAGAGTTGACTCTGCTGCTTTGTTGCCACTCTACTCGCTAGATGAATAAAGACAATTTAACCATGAGAGAAAGGTATTACATGAAATAGTGTCCAAAGAATACTGGATGTTGTTTGGGAAGAGATGACACAACTCCTGAATCCTAAGTGGTGGTGTCCTTGCACAGCATGACAGAAAAGTTTTATCAAAGCAAGACCATAATTCCCTCAGCATGCAATATGAGGGACGAGGCAGGTTCAAGTAGGAAATGGAGAGATTCATTTCTGCTTCCAGAAACGAAATTTTCCTGGACTATGGTTTTTAATCCTTGGTGAGTTTGGGCCCTTATTCTGTAGTAGGATTGACCAAAGTCTGTTACCTGTGCAGATACAGAGCTTGATGCATCTCAAATGGAATTTCTAACCCATCAACAGTTACTTGCCTATTTCTTCACATGATAGTGGAGGGGTGGGGAGAAAGAACAAAACCCTCAATTACATTATCCTTGAGTGTCTTTAACTTATATCAGCACCAATTTTGAGAAATATTTTTTAAAAGCGTGACAGGAAAAAACGTCAAAATACTCCAGCTAAACATTAACACAGGGCACAGCTCCCAGACTTAGAGAGAAATCAGTGCTGGGGAGAAGTCTGGAATAAAGGATCAAAAGCAGACACTCTCTCTGAAGAGAGGAGGATAACAGTACAGAGCACCATGCACTGAGTGATTTTGTTTTAAAGCATTTTAAAAGAAAACTCCATTTATTTTAGAGACTGACAGAAGTTTATACATTCATGAATGAGTTCTTTATGTATTTAAGAGGGATGACAACAGACAAAGGGAATATTTGATTAATGTTCAGGCGAGATTCTGAAAGTCAGAGATCACTGAGAGAGGACAGAAGTTTTTGGCTTTTTCTTACAAATAGCTGCATCTGTTTGGAACTTTGTGTTTCCATTCTGTGTGCTGAAATTGTAATAGACCCAGAAAAGGTGTTCAGGATCTGACTGAGGAACTTAAAAAAAATAAAAACTTTAGGAAAGCTATGGCTCGCATCCTTTCATAACTTCCTTTTCATCTTGCCCTGTAATGGAGGACCCTGATTAAAATTAGCAGCTAGCAGAGACAGGACAGCTGTAAAGAAACAAGGGTGTGATTTGAATTCATTGGGAGAACAAGTGGGAGAGAAAACTTGTGGTAGTTTTGATACATTTTTGTTTTCCCATCTTTTGTTTTTAAGGCTTTTGGTGGAGATATTTCTTTCAACTCTGCCCTGTATCAGGGTCAAGAAAAAAAGACTGACCTGTTCTTCAAGGGCTTCTCTTTGCAGACTGATATCTCAGCAGTTTGAAAGGGCTATGTAAGACATGGATCCACATTTTAGTTTGCCCTTCTGGCCACGGGAAGTAACTTTGGCAGAAGGATGGGAAAAATAACTGAGAGCTGTAACATCTAAACCACCTCAGCAAAATTTGCTGGAGTTCATCTGTTACAACCCATTTTTTCTGCTAAATCAGCAAATCTTGAGGTTTCGGATAAAGTTTTTAATTATTTGTGATGGAGTTGAGCTTGCAGAAGAACAAGAGACTATACAGCAAATACCGCAGGTAGATTTTTAATGTGATGACCAGTATTACAAGGTATTCAGATCCTCTGTTGGTGGGCAAAGTGATTATTTCTTGTTTTAAAACTTTCCTTAAGACTTCAAATATACAGAAGGCAGAGTTACTGGTGAATGGATTATGTTAATGAACTATCATGGCACTGATGGGAACAGGTTACCAGACTTTAGGTAGCAGGTGTAAAGACCTCTGGATCTCTGCTGTATCCTAAGAACCAAAGGCTGTAGCTGAAGAGCAGCAAGAAGGCTCTTGGTGCTTTGCTGAAAAAGAAGCAACCAGGTGACACAAATCAGTGATTATTCTACACCACACCACACCAGTTCAGAATCACTAACAGGCAAATAGATAATATTCTTGGCTGAACTGATGTCATCAGACTTTATGCCAGATTAAGTAACATTTGCCCATGCCAGAGTTTTACTGCATCTGCTGAGATTTCCACACAGGCCTTTTCTTCTGACCCACTTTCTGTTCTCACAATATAATCACTGGAGTCACTGGACAAGGATGTTCTTGCCCCTCTTTCAATGCAAGTTCAATGCAAATCACTCAACATCATGCTACAGCATCCCCTGGATGTTACACTAGCTTTTTCAGTAATGTGGATAGTTATTTTTTTCTACCCAGTGCAGGAAAGCATCAGTCTTTCTTTGTCTTTTTCTGGGATAGCAAGAGTAGTTGCACAACAATGTGTGGGATGCCTCTGAAATGAGAAAGATATGATTATCATGGTCTTCTGCTTCGGCTTCTACTTTCTGTGGTACGGACCTGTGCCTATTAAGAGGACAGATAGTCTTTGTGTGCCTTTGTGAGCCAGGACAGTGGAGGGTAGGCAGAAGTCATGGTGCAGGAAAGGCACTGAGGTTGTAAAAGGCTCCACACAAGCTACACGTGGAGGAGGAGCTATATCAGCAAGTTCCTACCAGTATCCAAACTGAAAATTGGGAATATACCAACATCCTGTACCTTAGACCTCAGCTGAGAGCATGAAATAACCCTAAGCTCCTCTGTGCTTGTCCATAGTGTGTCAAGAGGAGGGATGGCAGCAGAGGAGGACACATGTCCTGTACACACTGTCCTAGGGCTTGGAAAAAATGCTCTGATCCTCGCTAACTTTACCAGTCAGAGATCACGGGGCTGAGGAACCACCCCCATGGCCGCTGTAACCTCCTCAGCTACAAAGCATGACTGTTGCTTTGGCAAAAGAAGACCTGTGCTCCTACTGCTGCAGACAAGGTAGTTCAGGGCTGCTCTGATGGTGCTGAGATGCCATTGCCAGTATGGCAGCACCTCATCTCAGACACAGTGGGCAGAAGGAGCTGGGAACCACTCAAAACAGCTCATGGCTGGCGCCCAGTAATCTGCAGGGAGGGCAAGTGGTGGCCAAGCTGGCAGGCAGTCGAGGATGTCAGCACCATGCCCGAGGCTCGTGCCACTGTGTAAAACCCTCCTGCAGATTTGCACATTTGGCACTGGCTGTGCAGAGTGTGACTGTGTTACCAGAGCCACGAGCTGTCTCTGGCCTCGTCCCATCTTAGGCTGCTTGCCCACTGTCAGTGCTGACTTTGGACATAGGAGAACAAGCAAAACAGTAACTTTCAATGAGACTTAAGCCTTGCTTATGTTTCAGAGTTTTTAATCTTAAAGTAAAAAGGCAACTCCATAGGGCTTAGATAGATCTGTTTTGGTAGAAAGGCTCGGACAGGAATTGCTTGTGATTCCAGGCTGCTTACCCTTTATTTCTTATATCCATATCACTCACTCCATAGTATACTTAGCATTGCTTTTCTGATTATATAGTAATTCTTACTATTTAAGGTATATTTAATGCTCAGTTTACTCTATTAATTTTACTTTCCAGCATTCTCCATCATGTGACTTACATGACCTTTGTGAACTTTTATATGAAAACTTCTATATCAGTGGATATGCCCAAACGAACATGGCAAGTTCCTGTCACCCCACAGAAACTGGTCAAATGTGTTACGCTTCTGAAATGTAACTTTGAAGACAAACCAGACATCATGATGAAAATTATAATTTATTGATTTCATATTCACTGACTCCAATGATAATGCCTTTACAAAACTGATTTATTGTTTTCTCTTATCTTAGATCTCTTCCTCCATCTTCTTGCTAGTTGTATAGAAACATTACAATGACATATTGTTATTTCATATTCTGGAAACCACCTTTGCTTTTTACTTGTTATAAATGTTGACGGACTGAAGTTGTGAATCAATTTAAGTCAGTGATAGCTTTGTCATTGACATCACATATAGGATTTTGTCTAGCTGTTCCTAATGCATTTCAGACAAATTTTCTGTATTTTTTATACTGTTACATATTTAGGAACATCACAAAAAAAAAAAAAAAAGAAAAAGAAAATTAAGTCTATCTTTATACCTATATAAAAAGCATGTGTTGTCCTCTCTGTTTTGTTTTCCTCTATTGAAACTGTCCCTTTCTTTGAGTAGATTTCAGCTGGTTTAGTGGAGGTTTCCAGCCAGTCCATTGTACACAGGCCTTTGCCCACTGGTAGCCAACAACACGTTTAAAAAGTCATCTAGATCTGCCCTATAGGACTATTTCTATAGCTACGATTAAGCAAGTGTACAAATGCATAGAAGGTTAGATCTATCGGGATGGTTTTGCTCAGTTTTAGCTGGTTTTATTGTTATAACATCTTCCCAGATTTCAGCCCCAGAGCTGAATGCTCTGCTCCAGAGCTGAAATCTCAGACTTGGAGTTTCTTTCAGCAAGGATTTCACTACTTTCCAAAGTGGGCAGCATGTTGCATAAAATAGCCACTTTCTAACACTAATAGTGCTTACCTATCAGATGTCAGTGAAAAAAAAAATAAAAAAAATTTGCAGCATTGGTCAGTTGATCCTGTTGGCAGAAAATGATCAAAACTACACATTGCTTTGTAGCTTTCTGCCTCTGAATTAATCACTCCTGGCTTCCTTCACAGTCAGTGGAAAGAAACAGGCACTTTTCAGATGTGATTCTTCTGGCCTATTTTAGATATCTGGTTTAGGACAAGACGAACTGCAGCCTAGAAGTGTCTATTTCACATTGCTGATTATAAAAGGAGTCTAGACATCTCCCAGAGAAGTAGGCAGCCAGATCGCAGATGTTTTTATTTGTCATTGTGTGTCTTCGTGTGGCATGGGTGACTGAAAAGGCTTCTAAACTCTATTTTGTTAGAATTATTCCAGTACAGTAAATTTAAACCTCACTACTGAAAATGAGAGATCTTTTTATAGGTTATTATTTTGTAGATAGCAATTAACGACTCAGAAGAGATGCTAGTTTTGCCACGCACACACTCAGCCACTTCATGCTTTAATGTTAAATTATATTTGACATTTAATTTAAGCTCATATTGCCTTCATTCAAAAATAGACCCTACTGCATTAGTAGTGAGAAGGTGGAGGGATAATTTTTCTCCCCAAATTCACACTCGGTGAAATCTAAACTGATTCTTCATGCTTAGTTTTCAAGTATATTATGTCCATTCTTCTGAATGTAAGTCTGTGCAATTGCTTCTCAGATGTGAGGGAAAGAAATCAATGTGTCTATCTTAGTAAGCAATTACAACATAAAAATGTGTTTATAATAGGTGCTTTGAAGGCTCTACATACTGTGAGGTTTGTTGCCTCCTTGAACCAATTGTAATTAAAAGCGATGTATATCATTATTTGTTGGGCAAAGCAGCACTGATTTTGTGGTGATACCAGTGTGTAATGTGATCTCTTTAGCTCTTATAAATTAAGCAGGATGAAGACCTAGCTGCCTGACACACATGTAATAGCAGGGTATGGGAAGAGGTTCTGCCTGGTGTCCTGCCAGTGATGCTTATCCTACCTGAGCGGGCACAGGGATCTGTCCCACCGGGTCTCTGCTCAAGGCTGGACCTGAAAGGAGGCCAAAGGGAGATTGCTTCTTCCTCAGTGTGGTCTGGCTGGTGTGAGCCATAACTTAATGCTTTACTTGCAGGCTCTGTTTCAGTGCTTGGATGCATCCCTCTTGCTCTTGAAAGAACCAGGCCACTCTTTACATCTACCTTTTACTTCATAGCTATGCACACCTCAAAATATGTTGCCATTCCAGGCAAAGGAGCAGAATCTTTTCCCTCTGAAGCACTGCAGAACCACTGAGTGAAGTTTGAAGTCAGTATCATGAACACTGGTTCATGTGAAAGACCACACCAGACACTTAGGATCCCAGTATCTTGAGACAGATTAGAACTAGGCCACCTACATTCTCTTCATCTTCATCCCTTCAGCCCATCTTGGTTGCTTCATGCTTGCTGTGCACACCATGACCAAGAACAGCTGGGAAAACTAAAGTCTTTGGCAGTGGTGGAACTATTACCAGAGAGCTTTGCAGTCATGGGAAGTGGGTGGTGATTTTCAGGAGAGTTAATCATCCCTGAGTATGGCTTTCCTCAAAATTTTCAATGATCATGTGTCTGGGTCTTCTAGATAGGGGAAAAAAAAGGCAACAAACCACCCTACCAAAATTAGAACCTCCCAGCATCAAATAAGCCAGTGCAACTACAGCTCCTCTGCACATTTCTCTTTGCTGCTAAATTGAGCGATTTATCCACCTTGCAAAAGACATTAGCATTAAGGGACATAGTCTTTCTCAGATGTAATTCATTATTAATCTTAATGGGATTATGCTTCAAAGACCACTAAATGCACATCTTCAAAGTACTTAAATTACTCCCTATTATTACTTCTGACAATAAAATAAATAAAGCTTAGTTAAATTCTACATGCTAAACCCAAATTACTTTTTTCTTTTCACTCTGCCAACCAAAGCAAAACAGACCATTCAAAAAAAAAGGAAAAAAAAAAAACACAAAAAAACCCCAAACCCTCCACTCAAAACCTTAAGGTTTTAATGGATTATGATTAACAAATAATCATAAAACCAGGTAGAAGATGTTTGAAAATGCACTTTTTCATTGTAAATGTATGCAGCATCAAAAGTATGATTACAGTGAGAGAAGAATAAATATTTAACATCAAACAAATGTCTTTATTAATATAATTACGTGGTGCAAAATGCATTTCCTAATATTGCTTTAAAACAATTTTTAAAAATTCATATTGTGAAGCTAGCATTAACAACAACAGAATCTAGATAATAGGTAAATAGCTCTTTGGGTGACATTTGCTTTAAAAACAGCAGTGAAAGCCAAAATTTCCATTTGTCTCTGTTTTCTAATGCAAATTCTTCGTAAGCTTTGCACAGAATAAACATGTTCAAGCTGTGCCCTGGCTATACAGAGTTGTGGGACAGGGAGACATTTTCTGATGTTTGCGCTAATTGCATTGGATCTGGACTCTTCCTAGGGATCTACTAGGTCACTGCATGGATTCACAAAGAGGGAGAAAAGCTAGTATTTTGGACAAATGGTTTAGAACATTGCTGCAGACAGACTCACCAGATGCTCGGGTTATCCCCAGACAGCCCTGGGCTGAGGCGTGTGTCAGTTGCCCATGCTGTGGTGCCTCCTCACCTGCAGCCAGCACCTCCTGCCCACATGTCTGGGTCCCTTGGCATGCTCTCTTCTGCAGTACGTGGGGCCAAAACTGAGGAGTGAGCTTGTTCAAGACATAAAAGAAACACATCTGCTCTCAGAAACAATAGGATTAGGGCTCAGGGTTTGTGCTACCCCAGCTCAAATCCTGTCCAATCTTGTCCTTTGCTGCAAGCTGAAACAGGCTCCACTGCTCTGTCACTGCACAGTCCAGCTCTGCATTTCACAGGTTGTTCAGAAACCAAACAATCTTCTTAAGCCTTTTGGGAAGTCGCCACAACACGAGATTTAATTCTGCACCCCCTGCATTAGGGAGGGTTCAAGGAGTTGCATCTCCTGACATCAGGCATACCATCTATCAGGAGGTTCACTTCTGTTGTGGCTGCTGTCATCCATGCTCATGGCCCAGCTCAGGGACTGTTCTTTCAGACCTCCTCTGCTTATGGAGGCCTTAAAAATTCAGCTTTCTGCAGTTTCTCTAACCCATACAAAAGACACTTATGCTGTTGGCTGGGTGTAGGGGGGGTTGTTTCAACCTCACTGTCCCCTTTTCTCCCCCTCTTCACTTATCCCAGTGGCTCTGTGGGTTCCCTGTTGCCTTCCTTCTCACAGAGGGATTGGGCTTACACCCTCTTCCCACCACTGTTATCTCTCTGACTAGAAGGCAGATCATTTGGAAAGGCACTACTTTAAACTTTATTGGGAGACACTCACACAGGGATATTGCTGTTTTGGAAGATGTCCATTGGTACCATCAGTTAGTTGTTTGACATTCAGGCAATTGCAGAGGTACTTGAAGCAGTGGCTATACTACTAAGCAGATGGTCAAAATCCTGCCTTCAGTTTTCCAGATTCCCCCCTGATAAATAGAGTTGATTATAAATGTTGATGATTATTTTCCCCTGGCTTCCTGAGAACTTAAAAATATCTTTCTTGGACCATGTAAGTCTGAGTCCAACTGCAGGCAACAGCAGGAGGGAGTAGGGCCAGTGTGTAGTGACACTTTGCTGATGTATTTCCCAAGTTTTGGTGGTTTGCAGTCCAGGGACTTCCTGAACCACAGATGGTATCTTTGTGTTTAATAGCTTTTGATATATTTTTCTTCCTTCAACTTGACTCCAACATTCCCCCTGAAATTGTGTAGGTGAGCAGATGTGCCATTCCCAAAATTCATCCTGTTACATTCAATAAAAAAAAAACTACACTGAGCAGAGTGTGGAGCCTCCCAGTCTTAACAAGTTTCTTTTATAAGTTTACAGTAGTCAGGGCTCTCAAACTTGGTGGAAGCAGATGCAGCAAGCTGTAGTCTGATTCAGTTTGTCGTGGGTGGTCCTGACTGTTGGTTAAACTCAGCTGAATCAGAGTGAAGAAAGAAGTCAGGACAAATCTTGACAAACAAGACCAAGAACTGGAGAAGTCATGAAAGAGTCAAACCAAGGGACAAGGGAGGAGCCTGGTGTGAGGTGAGGATTTCAGATACCAGCAAGATAGGATGAGGCCTGGGAACAAATACAGGCAGTGCAGGAACAAACATGAGGATGACGGCATGGAAGGCAGAACAAGATGTAAAAACCAAGGACAGATGAACAGGACTACCCATGAGAAGAAATATTAAGTTCTGAAGCTAGCAGTCAAGGCCTCATCAGGTATCATAGCAGGTGATTTTCACACAGATACTTGTTTTGTGTTTGTCTGCTAGTTTAAAATTGGTTTTGGGTAGCATCCACTCTACCTAACTTGGTAGAGAGTGACTGGCCACCTGTAAAGATGTGTCAGCCCCAGCTGGCCAATAGGTTGTTGCTCACCATCTTTACACACAGACTTTATGCTTAAGTAAAAAAATCCCCTTGATCTGGAGTGCAGTTTTGTCTTTAGGACTGTGGCTTTGCCAGGCCCAGTCAATGGGGTTAGCAGCTTCGAGCCTACATTTGTAACTGTGGCGATCCAGCTAGTATTTAATTGTTGAAATAGGTATAATTCTCCAAGTGCTCGAGTTAGGTTGAGTTGTATCTGCTCACCAGCTCTTTCAATTAGGATAGTCGGGCACGTTTGTGTGACTTTTGGTGCTGAGCTCAGACTGCTGAGATTGAACAGTTAAGTATGGCACATGAGGCTTGTCTCTGTTTACACAGATTTTATCTGAGTGAAATGACTTAAAATGTTTTAGTAAATGTATTAAACCATCTAAGTGCATCTATTAGGAGCTTCTGTGCCAAGTTTGAATGGAAATATTAAAAGTTTACACGGATACCTGTGCAGACTTTGGAAGACGGTTGCAGTGGCTGAAGTCGATGTAAAACAGAATACGTCAGAGTGTGCCCAGTATAGAGGACATTTGGGTTTCTTAAAATACACCTTACATTTCTACTTTGTAGAAAAAAAAATTTAGAAAATGTATTTTTATTGTACTTTTTTAAAAAAACATTTTGCATGTTTTAGCTGCAGTATAAAAAAAAAAAAAAATAATATTTTTGACCTGCTGTAACAGCTTTGACTTTATACTATAAATGATTCCTGGGAGGGAAGAATGTCCCAGTACAAATGTCAAAACTGGACTATTTTATGTCAGGTCATCCAAGAATTTTCATTTTACAGCATAAAGAGAGTACAACTGAGGTGTTAAAATCAGAGAGGGATAAATTGTTAAAGAGCCTCAGTGAAAGTTTTGCATTTATTTTAGGCAAATGAAAATGTGAACAATGACTGCATCGAACTGAACAGCTCTTGGACACAGAATTGTTAGCACATTTGAAAAAACCTGCATCATTAGGAAGACAAGAAGTAGGAAAGCAGGATCTAGCTTTCTTATTTCAGGATATTTATGGCTTGTATAAATGTCAGAGGCCAGATAACTGACTTTTATTGGTAATAGCCTGAACTGTATACGTAGTTGTTACGGCAATATATCAGCAAGTTGCCACGCTAGGTCAGACCTGGTTATATGGATTATAATGGGGTAATATGCAGGCTCAGGAGTTCTCTTTGGATAGGACTCTTTATGTCCTTTTCTTATAAAACATTTAGATATATATAGTCAACTGCTATAATGAGGAACCATAAATCATCTAACCGTCAAGACACTTAGCATTTTCAGTGCCAATGCAATCACTATTCAACAAATAGAAATTTAAAAAGATACTTTTATCCAACAAAATTTTCCTTTTCTGATACATGCTTCATCTAGAGTATGTAATGGTGAGCCAACAGTGCAAGAATTTTATACAGTTTAGTTAAAATTATGTTATATTGTGGTCTATGCTGTAGTTCTGCTGTTATTTCAAGGGTCAGGGCAATTGAGATTGCTCACTGTTGTGTTTAAAATTTGCTCCTGTCCACTGTTAAAGACGGCCTACTCCAGTAAAGCTGTCCATATGCAGAGGTATTTTTATACTGATTCTTTCCACATTAATATTTTCAGCACACACTTAAACGTTTCTGACAAGAAAGTGCACATATACTTCTTAGTGCTTCAAAACTTATGGCTCTGGTGCAGTTATTAGTATTTTAGCACTGCATAACTTCTTTGATCTGTTGCCTGTAAGATCTTCCGCTGTGTAACGCCAAGGAGCCTTGCCCGCTGAAACGGGCAGTCTTTTCTTAGAAATGCTTTAAGAAACACAGAATCTCTCTTTGTACCTTAGCGTTTCATACTTTGGGAGTATAGGAGCTGAATACTTTCATTTAAAAAATTCCTAGGTCTAAATGAGCAAGCTTTCAGATAAAATCAGTATAGGAAGCTACATGATCAGAAACACAGTTTCTACAGTATCTAGCAAAGCAAAAGAAATTCCACAGTTGTATGGGAAGAGCAGGACTGTCAGTGCATTGGACCTATGGGTACAGTCATGAGTAGCTGATGTAACCTTTGGGCTTAGAGTTCAATACCTGAACCTATGCAGTAGGGGAAGCTGAGAGAAAAGATTAGAGGCTATTAAAGGAGGATAATTCCTTCATTTCTGTTTGTCTTGATATCTACAGTATTGAAGTTAGATTCGGGAAACCCAGTTGATGGATGATTGTACCTGAAAGAATTTGAGAAGCAAGCCATTTTATTATAAAGAAATATTTTGTCTCCAATGGTAAACCACACTCAATGCAACTGTCAGTTTTAAGGAAATTTTACAGCTCCTAATCTAGACCAATCTAGACTATTCATTTCTAATTATCTGTGTTCTAAGTACCCTGTATCTATACAGTTTAAAATTAAGATAGATTTTAAATCTAAAAATAAAGATGAGGTTTCAAATAGTCTCAGAAAAGAACAAGTTATTTCCAGAGCTCATTCAACTTTTATGATCACTTCCAAGTAATAAATGAAAGTTCTCCTAAAAATACTGATGTACTATTAACTAATTAAACTATTCCATGCAGTACAACTTCAGAAGTCTGGATGCTTCTAGACTTAATCTCTAGTAAATGTATCTTCCCACAGACAGAGCAGGGAGTTAGGAAAATACCTGATTTTAAAAAGAGCTGCAACTGAAATTATACTGTTTCTCATGCAAATACAGATCAATCACTATGGATGAAAATAGAAAAGGTCAACTGAAAAAAGAGGGAATTTGTCTTCTTGCCACAGACCTTCATTTACATTCCAGTTGCACCTATTTTGAAGATTTTTTTTTTGTGGATGTAATGAACTCTTTTATGGATCTGTGTAGAGGTGTGAATTTCAGAAATGTCTGGAGGGGTCAGTAGAATGAGAACATCTTTCCTGAGGACAGGATTCAACCTTTCTTAAGGACTAGACAGAGGAGCTTTGGTATCTAGTCACATGGTACAAATCTTCATGTTTAACTTGCACTTTGAATCAGGTTCCCTCTGTGATCCTATGGACTGTTCACAGAAAGGATGGGTATGGGGCAAAAATTCTCCTAGAAAAAAATGAGCCGCACATTGATGTAAGGGTTACCTGGTTTATTTCTGCTAAACTTTGCCATCTCTTAGCCACGGACCCTTGAAAAGAGATGTGAAGGCATCTGGGGAAGGCATCACTGTTACCACCAAGCTGGCAAGGTGCTCACCAGCTCACTTGCAGGTGACATGGCACAGTGCTCTGCCCCAGGTGGGACATCACTCTGATTGAGCTACCACATCCAGCCACGCCATGTGGTCCCTCCAGCCTCTCATGCACTGACCAGGAGACAGAAGGTCTGGCCCTTGGCACCTCCACACCTGAAAGAGAGGGTGTGCCTCCTAATCACAGCCTGCAATGATAGTGCTACAGTTCTTTTAATTTTAATTTATATTGTGTTTATAAGTAGTCAATGGCAGGCAAGGATTAACACTCAAAACAGCATATGCTGGTTGATTGTTAGGAGTAATGCTATTAAAAAGTGATAGTGCTCAAGCTATAAATGGATGCAATTTAATGGATAGTATTAGTAGCAGAGCTGTTCAGCTGAAGCCATGGCTAAAGGGACTCTGGTTTAATAACTTTCTAATTACATCTGTATAAGCTGGGTCACTTAGCAGTAAACTGACAGGTTTACATTTCCTTATATACTAGGTATTGCTCTGTGTATTAGCCCTACATTAGAATTGCAAATAGAAAATAATTGGGTTGCTTTTTAGCCTCCCCGAATGGTTTAAATTAATGGCAGTGCAGATCAACACAATGCCTTCATGTGTGCGATTTTAACCTTCATTGATTTTCTCAGTTCCAGGGCAGCATGACATTGGTTAGAAAAACATGCTGATGTGATGGCTGTAAAGCCAAGCGGTGAAAGGAGGTTTACGCAGAAATAGATTAGTTCTTGGTATTCAAGAGCACATGTTATAGAAAACTGAAGGCTCCGTTCTCCAAATTATTTATAAGTGTTTGGTATTATTCCTTAGGAAGGAAAAATTTAGTATCATTCTGTTTATGAACGGCTGGCAGTGACTTTGCACAAAGGTTGGAAATCTCCAAAGAAAATCTGATGCCCAGCTGAGATACATCAGGCAAGTTTTCAGATAGAATAAGCAGGAAGGCGGGAGTGGCTTTAAACAAATAGGCTCGTGGGGTTTTCTACCTAACATCTTCCACTTATAGCACATTTTAAATTTTATTAATTGCAGTCATACCTGTTACCATGACAGCTAGGTGTTGCAATTACCTCACACCTTGGGGAATTTCATGCTTAGTACAGCATTTGGAGTCCGCTTCCTAATATTGTGTTTTTATTTTGCAACTTTTTTGTACTTTGGGAAAGCATTGTAGGAAGCAGAGATGTGCCATGAAAGAAAAATGCATCTTTATAGTCCCAAGGCACCACAAGCCCTATTTAGCTGTGGCCTGAGGAAACAGTAAAAAGTAATTATCTCTATGGGGATCAAATGTGGTGACTGTGGCTGGTTTTTTCCTTTACAACTGCCCAGGATGGCCAGGAGAGACAGAGAAGAGCTCCTCAATGAGAGGAACAAGCTGCACTGTAAAATGACTTTGACAACAAGTTTTACCAGGTGAAAGCCACAACAGCCTCATCCAGAGGGATTAGCCTGGGGTCTAGCCATGAGCTTCTACATAATCTAGGCATTTCAGCTTTGGGTAAAGGCTACAGGAAAAAAAGAATATTTATGAAGAATGTCCTTTTCCATTAAGATGCCTCTGAATTGGGGAGCTGGTTGCCATAACCAGATGTGCTGGGCACGGCGAGTATCAGAGCAGGGGTGGGACCAGAGTGCTGCAAATCTGGGGACAGAAGTGAAGGAGAAGGAAGGAGGCACACACACAGTGCTTGAGAAAATACATTTGTTAATCCCTTCTTTACGGTGTTAAGGAGGCTCAGCTGTCATGCAAGCCTTGTGCTGGTGATCCACTACAGTATATTTTTTCTAGAAGGAGCTGATTTGAAGCTCACTTAAGGTACAACATTACTTTGAAGAGTATTGTAAAGAAAGAGATATAGTCTAGGCAACATCCAGTGGGTAAACTTGAACCCTTTGGATTGAAGCTGTGGATTCAGACATTTACACCCAACCAGTAAACAGTTCATGGATCAAGTTTCCCACCTGACGTAGCAGCAGTGCCATTTTATTTGAATCTGTCAGCATTTTCACATTATAAACCTCAATGTTGCAGTATATCTCAGATGTTTCTAATCCCTGAGAGCTGAGACTTGGCATATAAATTGCTAACCCATATATTAATTTGAATAGAAAAGGATAGAGCTATGTCTAACTTATGCAACAAATTCTGTTGATTTTTATTTCAGCTTCAGATGCACTCTGTGACAAACTTTTGTAAAATATGCTTTTCACACAAAGCATTGCATGTTCATCATGTTTTACATGAATTGGTATTTTTTATATTGTTTTTAAATGTTTTTGAAGTAACTATCGTATTTATAACAAATAAGCTTTAGCTAATATTCTTTTTTGTACATCATTACTCCCTAATATTAGAATGGTGTCTGTGAGCCAATTGCAGGTCCTTTGGCTTTGATCTTGTTCTTAATTTATATAAAGGTTTGCTGGAACTTTATTGTGAATCTTAAAGCCATGTATTACAGCTGACAAAAATACATATCTCCGTGAGAGGCAGAAAGATTATTATTGTTCAGATATCACAGCATTCAAATGTTAGAGAGATTTCTAACAGCATTAATAAAAATACATTTATTATAATCTTGGGTATTTACAGAAGAATGTTGGTTATGTTTTTGACCTTAATCCCGTTGCTGGTACAAATTTATTTACCTGTGTGCTGCGAGAGGACTCAACTGATTCTTTCTTAAAAAAGAAAAAAAAAAATCCCTGGCAGATAGAAAATAACCCCCAGCAAACAGAAATTATGGACCCAGGATATGCAAAACATAAGTGCACTCCATTCGCTGTGTAATACTGCACTCACATGATAGCTTGGCAAAAATCAAATTTACTTCACCTGCCTTCTAATGAATTTTGAGCATTCTAAAGAGATAGTGCTATTGTAGCTGGACTGAATAACATTTGGCATATTAGTATACACTGGTCCAGAAGTCAGTGAGTTTTCTCATGACTAGAGAGTTTTTACTGAGATGTTAATTCCAACTTCAGAATTGTGAGACAAGTCAGATTCTCCACTGATTTAAATCAACTCAGTGCTTTCTCTTCCCTCCTCAACCCCTCCTGCCCAAATAGACTATCAAGAAATAGTGATGTTCAGCCAATAAAACACAAGTCAAAGTCTTTGGAGATGAGCTGTCGGGTAATTAGTGAGCCTGAGCTCAGGGTACTGTTACTTAGCAACTTCTGAGAATGGATTAACCTTCTGTGGGCATCCCTTGAACTGCATGTATAACAAGTCTTCTTCTTATGCTCGTTCGTATAGTCAGAGAAGTCTCTGACAGATCAATCAGAGATTTCCCTGAAAGAAATATATGCATTGTGTTGCATCACATGTGCAATGAGCTGGGTGCATTTGGGATAAACCAAGCAGCGGTATCAGCATAGCACAGATGATCTGCCTGTGGGCAGTAATGCAGATGTGCATCAAACACTTTTTTCATGGATAGATCAACTGTACAGTACATAATCTAGGGTTTCACTATTATAATAATTCATAGCTCAGTGTGGTTTAATACATGTGGTAATATATTTGTTAAGCACATAAAACAGAATAGGCTGACACATGTGTGGTGACCTTTTCTCTGATATTTCCAGACGATGCTTTGGTCAGTCTCACAGCTGTTTAAAAGTCTTCAACAATAAGCCAAATAGCCCTTTATTCTCCTGTACAAAAGAGTGTAAACTTCAGAAAGTCTAAATACTTTGTTAGACAATAGACTGCAGTGTGGAGACTTCTTTTGAAATGAGACTCACCTGTAGATGAGCATTGTCTGTTACTTTGTGATCTATTATTCTGATGTAAATATAAAATCTGCATGAATATTAATTTTAGGTTCCTGTGAATTGTCTAAACAGGAAAGAACAAACACTATAAAAAATAATCCATTTGACATAACTGGTAAAAGACCTTATGCTGCAGTAAATTGTCAGAACTGATCTTTATCCCTCTGAACAAAATTACTACTTTCACATTTGCTATAATTTCTATTATCTTTTATGTAAATAGTTATGTTCACCATGTTAATTTTCATACATAGCATTATATAAGATCACAGAAATGGTGATTGGAAGGGCATGTCTAGGCCAACCTCCAGCTCAAACTGCAGCTATCACCAACACACTCTCAGGTCAGTCATGCTGTAATCCTCCTGAGTCTTGAAAACCACCAAGGGTGGAGACTCCACAGCCTCTTTGGGCTATCTTTATCTCCCAGGCCACAGATGATAGATTGTTGTCCTCTGTATGTCATCTAACACTGCTGCAAAGAGCTTGGCTCTGCCATCTTTGTAACTAACCCTTAGGTAGCTGTGGGTTGCTATAGATTGCTCTTTCAACTGCTTTTTACCAGATGTACAATTTAAATTAATTTGTATGAGCATTTACCTAATATGCTTTTTGTTCATGTGTTATTTCTATCTTGACTGTCTGATAGCTGTGTATGCTCTCCTCAAACCACTAAGGGGTAATTTTCTTTCAGTACAACTTGTTCCCACAATATCCTGTACTACATCTTTTCTGGTGTATGTGGGGAGCAGAAGGCTAAAAGTATCTGTACTATGAAAAGGTTCCTCCAATCTCTGATGACTGATTTCAGCAGGTGGAGAGAAAGAGTTCAGTGATAGCAAAGGGCGAGACCGGGCCCAGGTTGTAAATGATCTGCAAGTTAAGATGACAACCACAGTAATATTTTGCTCATCTATTTTGGCACAGAAACAGTCAAGAAAGATTAGGCTCAAAGGCTTCATGCATTTATTTTTTCCCCCACTTTCATTAACCTGGGATGGTCAGCAGGTGATAGCAATTTATGCAAATCCTTCTCTCTATAAGACATTTTACCTTTTGACAATAGGCAACCAAGCAGATGACACAGCTACAGACAAGAGGGTTTTGAAGACCCAATTTAAAATCTGAACTACCATATTTTTTTCAAAAGCTTTTCTAAGGATAAGATAAGAGTGTAATCCCTTAGTTTGGTGCAAATGTTTTAAGACTTTGTGTTTCTAAAATCCAATTTGAATTAGCCTTGAACTTTAAAGCTGTTTATGTCTACTGAACCAAAAGACACCATGTGATGCATATAATAGAAAGTATTGTACAGTCTCTCTTTGTCTCCTCCCCTTCTGACACTGGTCTATAGTATTTGCCAAGAAATCATCCAAAAGCAAAATGTCATAACTTCAGACAAAGAAAATGCTAGTCCTTTTGCAGCAAAGGATTTACAAAACTTGCTTTTCCTTAGACTTCTCTAGCCTTGTGATTTATTAGCAACTCTTGCCCCCAAATATGCTTAAGATGAGCTTGACATTGTGTGTGAAATTATTTCTGATAGCATGTTGTATAAAATGTTTCTTGGTACTCATAACAGCTTAGACAAATCTGCTGCATTTTTTGGAATCAGCACTTTGGGAATCTGCATGCTGATGTAACTTGTGAGAGGAGGGTACATCAGATAATGACATGTTGACTTGCTCACATTTCATATCATGCATTATTTAAGAAATTAGAGGAAAAGGCTGGGCAAACTGTCATTAATTCCTTTGCTCCCAACATCAGCCTGACTATACTTTTACCCAAAATAGTAATATTTATCTATGTAAACATACTTTCAGAATTTATCATCAATTCTTTTCAAAAGTCCTGATACTTTAGGCCTGGGAGTAGGTTACCTCTTTGTGACTTAGATTATTCCTTTACATACAACATGGATTTAATGAAGTGTATCTTGTTTTAGCCTTAACTCACCAATGTGGTTAGAATAACGGGGACATGAGTTTCACTGTTTCTGAAAGTAATTTTCTTCTACTCATTATTAGTTAAAAAACTCACCGTTATACCAACCAGTTTATTAATCAAGCCCATATGTGTTGGCAGGGAGTTTCCAAAGGACAAGGATGAATAATTCTTTTGTTATGACAGTAGCACAGTAGTCACAAGGCTGAGATTCAAATGTTGCTCTGACTCACGGAAGTCAGTTAAGGCTAACTCTATAAAATTACATAAGCCTCCTGTTCTGACAGGTTTAGCACCTGTGCTTCTGGGTATATTGTTTGAGTGTCCATGGTCGCAGAGAAACGCGCCATGGTTACTCATTCAGTGAGTAGAAGGGTTTGTGCACATAATAGATCCTTCATAAAAATAGCATGCTGAGCAGGGAACTGCCTAAGGGGGCCAAAGAGGATTAAGACACATATCTATCAGGAAATACAGAAAATCAGGAGATCTAGATGAGAATTAAAACCCTGAACCTTCTTCTACTAGTAGCTTTTTCTCCACCAGTCAGTTTTCAACAAAAAGAAACCAGCAGTAGTTGGAGACAATGATAATGGCAAATGCCTTATCTTCTGTCCTGTAAATCACCAAGGACATGGTATAACAATATTCAATTTCCATGCTTTTAGAATTACACTGATATATCTGGTCTCCTGGTAGATGTTGTAACTCACCAGTGCATTCTCAGATATGTTCTTTCAAGCTGTCCTATTAAAGTTGTTGCATTGTACATTAAATAATTAAGTACTTGTAGGGCTAGAAGAGGGTAAAATCATAAAATCATAGATTCATGGAATGGTTTGGGTTGGAAGGCACCTTTGAAGATCATCTGGTTCCAACGCCCCTGCTGTGGGCAGGGATATCTTTCACTAGATCAGGTTGCTCAAAGCCTTGTCCAACATGACCTTGGACACTTCCAGGGTTAGGGCATCCACAGTTTCTCTGAGCAACCTGTTCCAGTGTCTCACCACACTCCTCATAAAGAATTTCTTCCTAATATCAAATCTAAATCTACCCTCTTTTAGTGTAAAATCATTACCCCTCATCCTGTCACTACAGTCCCTGGTAAAAAGTTCTCTCCATCATTCTTAAATACCCCCTTTAAATACTGCAATAAAGTCTTCCTGAAGCTTTCTATTCTCCATGCTAAACAAACCCAACTCTCTCAACCTTTCTTCATAGGTGCTACAGTCCCATGATCTGTATGTGTTTATTGCTAAACAAGTATACAAATGACTAGACCAGTATAAGGTGTCTTTAGCAGCCTTGATAGTAGAATCTCCCTGAGTATTTAGGTCATTTAAAAGCAAATTTAATTTATTTTAACATTAATGATGATGTAGACCCTATCCTAGGTTGCACCAAATCCCTTTTAAAAGGTGCAAAGATCTTCATGGCAGAGTACAATGAACACACCTGCCATCTGCTTCCTACATCAGTTGGTGATGCTTATATTCAGGGACTAGTACCTGTTACAGCTATTTTGGATTAAACCGCAGAGATGACCTAAAAAATGGTGGCTTAACAAAAGAGACACTTAAAGCAAATGGATAATCGACAAAGCTTTCTTTACAGGGTATCAGGCCATTATATTAATGTTTTAAATATCTGGCTTTTTGTCTCATTCATCTGTGCCTGAGTGGGAAAAAATCCATAATAAGTGTAGCTTCCTAATGAAAATAATCTGAGCAAGAAAAATCTTCTTAGCTTTAAAAGTAAATGTCATGATCTATGTGAAAGTTAGTTTTTTGATACTGTTTGTGAGATCAACATCTTATTGAATTACCTTTGTGCTACTTTTCCACTCTCTAAACCCCACTCTTCAAAGCTTTATGGCTGCACATTGCTGTGTGAATAGGCTTATGGATGCTATGAACTCTTAACAAAAAATCCATTATAATGATACTTTGCTGTTTCAGGGATATTCACTGTATAACAATCCTAATGGTTCTGGTGAAGTAATAGGTATGGAAATGCTGGGTAGAAGATAGCTTCTCCCCACTTGAGTTGCTCTATGAAAGGTTCTGGCTCTAGTTATCGATGATCTAACCACCTGCAGCACTTAAACTTGCTTTTTATTTTTGTCCACAGCAGTAGTCCCATTGCATTCAGTAGGACTGCATACAAGATTAATCTGATCAAGGTCTAATTAGTGAAAGACGTGCAGCCATCAGTGCTGTAGACAGCAGGCTATGAGCTGAACCTGTCTTCTAGTCCCATTTTTAACCCCTGTACTCTCACCCATGCACTGACACAGGCACGACCTTGATGTGTCTGCTTGCAGGATGTTGTTCTGAACAAGCATTTAAATCCAGATGTAAACTAGTTTCATATTTTGACTCCTCTGGAGAATCAGACTAAAAGTATTCATTTTGATTCTAGACTATTTTGGAGGCTTAACCAGGAACATTTGGTGACTGCAGAGATCCCTTTCAAGAGGAAAAGAAGCAAGTGAATATTTATTTGTCCTGCTGTTAAAACAACAGGAACATCTTCAGTCAGCAGCTAAGGGCTCGATTTCTCCATGAAGTGATTAAAGAGCAAAGCTGCTCTGGCACTGTGTGTGTCACCAGAGAAAGAACGAGATCCTCAAAGCATTTCAGCCCACAGCCAGAATCACCCTGTAGAGCAGACTCAGTACTTTCTGTCTCCCTAATAGCCTACAGAAACTCATTACCCAGTTTAACCAGCCAAGGAGGGTGCCTCAGGTTGGATAATCTCAATGTTTCAAGTCTTTTGCTGCTAAACTCCATTACAAATGCACGCTGATAGTAATTATTATTCACAATATTTAGCGATATATGTTTTGCAGAATAAAAAGCAGTGATTGAGCTTTGGGGTCTTTTTTGTTAAGACAGTCACAGTCTGATGTGTCAAAGATGCCTTTGTCACCTTTTCTCATGTGGCAGTGTTATAAAAGGCATTTAAGTTCTTGGAGAATTATTGATGGAACACTTTAAAGGTATATTTTTCTGTAAGTTCTGGTATTGTTTAAAAGATATACCCACACAAAATTTGATCAGCAAATTCCAAATCATCATGCAGATATTAGTTAGTTGAAGTAGACAAGCACTGGGAGTAAACTACAGAACCAGCTAATGGAACAACTGGGAAGTATGCAAGTTGGCAGATGAAGTCTAATAGTACGAGTGTACATAATGTGAATAACCGCGCTGAGATTGGTTCCACAAATTGTGCTGTTTGTGAAAATGCTGGTGAATCCTTAAAGCATTGTGAATTTTTGGGGCATCAAGAAGTCATACTAAGTGAATAGTCATGATTCAGTGTTGACAGTGATTTCCTTTCCAACATTTGAAAAATTTCATTCATTTAGTCAGGATAAAGAAAATAATACTGTGTTAATTAAATGCCAAGCTAAATGACACAAATAGTGAGTATGTAATAATTAAAAGGAAAAGTTCACATAATAGTTCAGATAAAATTTTTCAGATTCTGAATATTTGGCAAATATTTATGAATTATAAATGAACAGCTAGAAAATTAATTATTGACTTGTGAATTATTTACTAACCAGAACAGATGTTAAAGTTCTGCATTATTTATTATGATGCATTTCTTTCATTGCTGAATGTAATCTATGAAGATAATCATGATATTATAACTGTATTATTTAAACAGGTTGATCAGTTGTAATTATTATCCCTATTTAATGGGGAAGTCAACTAAAAAACACAGGAAGGGAGATCTTCAAAGGACCCAAGGGGTGGAGTTGCACGAGTCTAATGAAAATCAATGAGACTTGCGTTTCTGAATCCCTCTGGTGCTCATGCAAAATCTTTCACAGGGAGGTTATATTGCATGCCCAAGAGAAGTCAAGAGCTAGTGGTACAGCTTGGGAGTTCTGGTCCCTGCTTAAGTTTGCTAAGGATTGTATGCAATGTCTCCTTTGTTTTGGAGGTGGGGGTTTTTTTCATTATACTGGAATGTAAGAGTCTGATTAGATACCAGCCTTCCTAGCTAGAGCAAGCAGTTCATCCCTCTGACCAGCCAGCAGGTAACAAATTCATTGTCCAGATATTAATATATTTGGTGTTTGTCAACCAATTCATATCTCTATTTTTTTCTTCTTTCTCCCCAAGACTACATTGAAACAAGAGGTTGTTCTTGTTGCTGTTGAATGAAACTAACTAACCTGTAGCAGCCACCTCATTAAACTCTATATTTTTCATGTCTTATGGGTAGAGCTGCAATAGATTGACTTCTTATATCCGTGGCATATTACAAGAGCCTCGGAAGATTATGAAATTTCAGTGTTGGTCCTACAATGATATGAGTGAATATTGAGCCATTCTGAAGTCCAGGTAGAATTTTTTTCTCCCACAAAACCAGATTATTTTTTGTCCCTTATCATTCTGGTTTTGGCATTTTTCACAGACACCTTTGTTTATTTCTGCTTTATGGCACTTGTTACAGGAATCTGTCTGAACATCTGTCTATTAGCTGTGATATTTAAATTAACTGCATTGAGCACCTCTTGCTTATTTTTAAGTTAAAGTAAAAATAGTTAAATGACTTGTTTAATTTATTTTTTATTGCTTCAGTGCCTGATCTGATTTTCAAATAACTGTTAGCAGTATTGTATTAAAATCTTGCAGTGAGCTCGGAGATATGGCCCCATAGGCAGTGAGTTCATGCTACTTCTGTTAGTTAGAAATCCACACAATCTGGAGGCAGCTCTCTTTTGGTGGTCCCAAAGGGCAGTCACACCTTATTCAAAAAGGATGTGCCACTTGTTAATACCTACCTATAACTTTTCAGCTTGGGCAATAAAGAAAAAGATAGAAAATGGCTATGGTAGCACAGGGAAACCTGTATACATTTTTTTTTTTTTCTTCTGGTT
>NW_010307280.1:46960-48066 GCF_000700745.2 Antrostomus carolinensis
TATACAGCAACTTTTGGCTAAAAACTTGAATGCATCTTATAAATTTTAATGCGTTGAACTGTACGACAGCCTTGTGAGGTACTGAAGTTCTGCTATGTCCATTTTAAAAATAAAACTCAGGAACTGATAAATGTAATGACTTGCAAAAGATTATACTGACCATCATGGGCAGACAGGGAAAGAAAAATATAAACTCTATGGCCACTTATCACTTCCCCTTCCCAAGGTCCAAAAATGTATGGAAATCTGTAGAGCAAAATGCTTTGCTGTCATCGTTAGCTCTGGAAGGCTTTTGTATGCTATTTTGATGAGATCTGTCTTGAGTCTGAAGATGGAAATCACCCTGTCCTCTTCCCAGCCATCCTCTTATCTCTGTTTGCCTCTCTAGATACCCAAAAAGTACTGCAGTTTGAGAAGAAGAGTGTTATATGTTGAAAATACAGTGTTCAATCTGAGGATGAGCACCTTGGAGGATTCAGAGAGGGCTGATAAACCCTTTAGGTAGCTTGGGAATCTGCTGTTAAGTTTTTGGTTGTCCTCTTCACCTGGAGTAGGTGCACTTTTACCAATCTCCATTATGGATTTATTGGTCTAGCTTGTGAGTCGGTTCTATACCAATGTGATTTCCCTTGTGTCTCCAGGCCATAAAAGGATGCACAGGGTTTTCCATGAAGGCGTCCTGACCTGCCCCCTAACAGGCATCCTAATTTATCCTCCTCTAGCCCAGTCGGGCCATAAAATCCAGTGTCCCTCCTACTGTCCAAATCCTCCCAGCTATCAGCTATACCCTATACCTGCCATAAAAAATTAAAAGCCTACGATACTATGTTAAAAATCCTCTAGGCTTTAGAATAAAAACTTTTGCAGTTGTTGTTCTTGTACTGACAATCTTATTAGGCAAATGTAAGGAAATAAATAAAATGTTTGCATCTTTTATTTTTCCAGAGGTCTCTGTAATCCTCTTTGACTTCAGTTGTTTAAAAAAAAAAAAAAAAAATCCCATCTTTCCTTTAAAATCAAATTGAGGCCTATTCTTATTGAAATGAGATGCATAAATCATTCTCCCAGGGCAAGTTGTTCAGATCTGATCTTCACTAATAATAATA
>NW_010307281.1:0-5220 GCF_000700745.2 Antrostomus carolinensis
TATCAAAAAATAAAGATTTTTCAGGCACCCCTTCTTTGTGCAACATTTCTCTGGGTACTTCCATAGGCTACGATATGGAGGACAGAGGCAGGGAGTGTCACTCTGGGGAAAGTATTTAACATTTGCAGTGCCTCCCAACTCGCAGAGCCTTGGAACCTTTTGCAGGCTCACCTCGAGGAGTCTCTCAGTGTGTTGCAGGCAGCCATTTCTGGAGCAGAACACCTTTTCTATTTATCAGCATGTGTTCAGGTGCTACGATCCCACCTAAAACAGCCCAGAGAACACGGTCAATCACACAGGCAGCATACTCCTACTGTAGAAAACAGCGAGCGGCAACACAAACACTCCCCATCCCCTCCACTCCTGTCCCCAACAACACAGCTGAACATTCCCTGGTGGAACCTCCCTGTGAGCTCTGCTTGGGCAATGCAACAACTGCTTGCTAGGGCTTGTTCTCTTCATGCACGGGTGCCACTCTGGCTGCTGTCTGCGCTTTGTAGCTCAGTTAACTGATGCTACTGGGCTTGCTTAGTTTTCCTGGAAGAGTCAAAAGGATAGAGGTGTTCCTGGGTTCTGGTTTTATGTCCTCCAAACCCCAACTTTGCACGGGAGTTGAAAGTCCATGAAAAAGCTGACAAAGTTGCCAATAGGCTGTGAAGCTGTCTCCTAAAATAGAAAAGGGAAATAAAGAGTTTGTATAACAGGATAGAAGAATTAGAGACTAGATGAAATGGGGAGAAATATAAAGGAAATCATAGAATCATAGAATGTTGCGAGTTCATCTTCAGTGCACTCACGTGGCATATGCAGGACAACCAGGGAATCAGGCCCAGCCAGCATGGGTTCATGAAAGGCAGGTCCTGCTTGACCAACCTGGTCTCCATCTATGATCAGGTGACCCGCTTAATGGATGAGGATAAGGCTGTGGATGTTGTCTACCCAGACTTCAGCAAGGCCTTTGACACTGTCTCCCACAGCATCTCCTAGAGAAGCTGGCGGCTCAAGGCTTAGACAGGTGGTCTCTTTGCTGGGTAAAAAACTGACTGCATGGCCAAGCCCAGAGAGTTGTGGTGAATGGATGGTCAGTTACAAGTGGTGTTCCCGAGGGCTCAGCTGTGGGACCAGCTCTTTTTAACATCTTTATCAATGATCTGGATGAAGGGATTGAGTGCACCCTCATTAAGTTTGCAAATGACACCATGAGCCAGCAGTGTGCCCATGTGGCCAAGAAAGCCAATAGCACCCTGGCCTGTATCAGAAATAGTGTGACCAGCAGGAGTAGGGCAGTGATTGTGCCCCTGTACTCGGCACTGGTGAGGCTGCACCTTTGACTACTGTGTTCAGTTTTGGACCCCTCACTACAAGAAGGACATTGAGGTGCTGGAGAGTGACAAGAGAAGGGCAATGAAGCTGGTGAAGGGCCTGGAGAACAAGTCTTAGAAGGGGCAGCTGAGGGGTGACCTCTGGAGAAGAGGAGGCTGAGGGGAGACCTTATTGGTCTCTACAACTACCTGAAAAGAGGTTGTAGTAAGGTGGGTGTTGGTCTCTTCTCCCAAATTACAAGTGATAGGATAAGAGGGAATGGCCTTAAGTTGCGCCAGGGGAGGTTTAGGTTGGATATTAGGCAAAAATTCTTCACTGAAGCAGTTTTCAAGTATTGGAACAGGCTGCCCAGGGAAGTGGTGGAGTCACCATCCTTGGAAGTATTTAAAAGACATGTAGATGTGGCACTAAGGGATATAGTTTAGAGGCGGACTTGGTAGTGTTAGGTTTACGGTTGGAGCTGATGATCTTAAAGGTCTTTTCCAACCTAAATGATTTTATGAATGAAAAACAAACAAACAAAAGATTTATTCTCTTCCCACCAGTAGGTGATTTCCAGCTATTTCAGGGAAGTGGTGGAGTCACCATCCCTGGAGGTATTTAAAGGATGTGTAGATGTGGTACTTGGGGACATGCATTAGTGGTGAACTGGGCAATGCTAGGTTTATGGTTGGACTAGATGATTGTAATGGTCTTTTCCAACCAAACTATTGTATGATTCTATAATCTGAACAGGTAATCACTCGACTAGAGGATGTCTGTAATGTTTATGTGTATCTTGCAGCTTACTCAGAGGTAAAGATTGGGTGATTACCTCTGGTTCTGCCTCTTCCTCTTGTTCTTGTGATGACCCTGATTCATCTTCATCTATTACAAAGTGAATTGTTTTCTTTTTATACTTCTTCTTCAGTATAGGGGTGACTATTACTGGCACAGGTTGATCCTCTAGCTCAGATTCATCAGTCGTCATTAAGGTTTGAGTAGCTGAAGTGCTTGTCATCAGGGTCTGAGTAGCTGCAGTTGCAGAGATTAGAGCAGCAGAGCCCTTCATGAGGGTCTGAGTAGATGCAGTATTTGTTACTGGAGTTTGAGTATCTGCAGTGCGGGTCAACGGGATTAAGGTAGTGCCTGTCACCTAGACCTGAGCAGCTGCACTGCCTGTTTATGGAGTCTGAGTAGCTACAGTTCTTGTTGCTGGGGTCCAAGTAGCTGTAGCCTGTTGCTGTATTCCAAGTAGCCTGTTTTCAGGATCTGAGTAGCTACAGTTCTTGTTGTGGGTCCTGGAGTACAGTGTCTGTTACAGGGGTTTGAGTACCTGCAGTGCTTATCGACAGGGTTTCAGTAGCTGCAGGGTCTGTCACCAGGGTTTGAGTAGCCACAGTACCTATTGCAGAGGTTAATCTCTGAGTGATACACCTAAATAGTTCTCTAATCTTAAATAAGACCTGAGCTGCACTGAGGACACCCAGTATTAGGAACAGAATGGTTTGACCATGCCACAAATATTTACAGCTCTCACATGCTCTTCTACTTGGCCTGGAAGAAAAGGGGAAACTGATGGAAGCTGTCTCCTTCATCATTCTCCTCCCTGGAGAGAAAAAATAATACATGCAGTCATGAATAGTCTCTGGCGGGTGGCACTCGACGTACGGAGATGTCTGCTCAATAAATTGTCTTCCCGAGGATCAAAAACTAAAAGTGTAATTTTTAATAATTTCCAGTAGATGGCACCCAGGGCACAGAGAGTTCTGCTCAATAGGTTGTCTCCACGAGGAGACAAGGTAAACCGTGCAATTATTAATAATAACCCTCGAAGTATGAAGATGGTGGAAACACTACGTACAAATACCAGATTATCCTTGTAATCATTACTAAACAGTACAGCCGAAGAATACCCTTGGTCAGGTGTTTGGAGCTAATAACCGTTGCAACAAGGAGCGAGCAAGGAGTTATATCCCACAGCTCTACTAACAACTCTGCAATGAAGTAAATCAACATTGTGACCAGCAACTATTAAGCCAATACAATAACAATTTATTAAAACTCACTCTATTCAGATCTGTCATTATCTCAACCTCTCAAGCCCCACACTGGGAGCCAAAAAAGACTGTGATGGTTTAACTTGGCTAGCAGGCAAACACCAAACAGCTGCTTGCTCACTCTCCCTCCATCCCAGGAAACTGGGGACAGATTGGAGGGGTAAAGGTAAGTAGACTCATAAGATGAGATAAGAACAATTTAATAATTGAAATAAAATAAAATTTATTATAAAAATGACAATAATAATGGTAATACTAGTAATAATAAAATATACAAATAAGTGATGCACAGTACAATTGCTCACCACCTGACAACCAAGCTCAGACGGTTCTCAGATAATGTTCCCAGAGGAGTGACAATCCCAAAACCGAAACCGCAATCCTGGAAGAGTAACAGCGTGAGAGAGAGAGAGAGAGAGAGAGAGAGAGAGACTGGGAAACTCTCATTAATATACTGAACAGGACATTATATGATATGGAATATCCCACTGGCATATCCAAATGCTTATTGAGGTTTGCTAATTTTACTATTCCTCCTCCCACAGTCCTTTGCACCTGCAGACTAGCAAAACATAGGGAAGTTGGAAAGTCCTCCATCTTCCAGCGACAACTGAAAGTATTAATAAGTTATCGACATTCTTCTCATAACAAATCCCACACTGAAACCAAAACAGCGCTATTCTAGCTGCTGACAGGAAAGTTAGATCTGTCCCAGCCGAAAACCAGGACACTTGCCTACTCTTCTTTCTCTCCAGTGCCACTGAATAGCAAAAGAGAATGGAAGTCCACAGGGGAAGCTGATACTCTGGTATTTTCACAGTCCACCAAGTACAGAAGCTGAGAAAGCCTTCATGGAGTTTGAGGCATAGGCCTGGTCAGGGGTGCTCCAGCTCATGCTATAGCTGTGGGGAGACAGAGATGCTGTCTGGCACACAAGTGAACAGTGCAACACCACAGTCTCCACTTGTTGATCCAGCGTCTCCTGCTTAGCACCTGAATAAAGTTTTCCTCATGCCTTTCACTGAACTTTCTTCCTCAGAGAAATACTGAGTTGGTTGATACCCCAATAGCCTTCTCCTTCCTGGCATCATGAAGTGGGAGTACCACCAGGGATCCTAACCCATTTCCACTTGTTTCTCCTTCCCTGGTGCCAGGTAGAGCTTCAGGCACAGAGTCCAACAGTACCTATGAGGAGGGGAAGAAAGGCTCTTCACAGGCATTTACCTTCCTCTCCTACCCCTCTCACCAGCTCTGCTGGGCCAGGGCTGGAGGGAACCCTGCACATACACACACTGACCCCTCATATACCTTCCATCCCCATCATATTGATCACTGCACCAACCTGGAGCACTTCCAATACTCAAATATGTGTGTAACCATAACCAGCCTGGATGGATTGTGCAAAGGCTTGGGACACTGAGCATCTCCTGTCCCTGCGGTCCCTCTGTGGAGGAAGGAGGGCTGGGGAAAGCAGCCAGGAAAGGGAGTGCTGGTTTGCTTTGTTCCCTGCTCCTCCCGCTCCCTGGATAAGGGGTGTTACACATAGGGATAGCTGGGGCATCTGAGACCCCATCCCACTTTTTCTATTGTGATGTTCAGGAACTTTCCAAACTGCTGCAAAGAATAAAAAACCTAACTGCAATGATATTCACAGTTGCCTACAGGAGAGCAGCTGAAAGATACAGGCACTGTTTTGCTCTTCAGAGAGGTGGGGGGAAGAACTTCACTGCAAAGCCCATGAGAGCCATCAGCAGGCAGAATGCTGGGCTGTTGTGGTGTCTTTCCTGCCTCTCACTGATATTAATTGCTGTGTCCACAGTACTGCATAGAGAAAAAGAGTCCTCACACAGCCGGGAGG
>NW_010307282.1:0-7546 GCF_000700745.2 Antrostomus carolinensis
ATTCTATGATTCTATGATTCTATAAATACCTGAAGTGGGGATGCAAAAGGGGTGGGACCGGGCTTTTTTCAGTTGTACACAGTGACAGGACAAGGGGCAATGGGCAAAAACTGGAACACCAGAAGTTCCAGACAAACTTAAGGAAAACCTTCTTTACTGTGAGGGTAACAGGACACTGGAATTAGCTTCCCAGAGAGGTTGTGGAGTCTCCTTCTCTGGAGATGTTCAAAACGCACCTGGACACTTCCCTGTGTGCATCCTGCTGTAGGGAACTTGCTTTGGCAGGGGGGGTTGGACTACATGATCTCCTGAGGTCCCTTCCAACCACTACCATTCTGTGATTCTCACCTATAGTGCTTTTAAGAAAATATGGCATTTGTTGTTTTTTTTTCCTGAAACAAAGCAAATTACAGTTCCGAGAAAGAATTATTTAGTATCAATGTCATAGAGGCCAAATCTTAGTCAAAACTCTAGAAAAGTTAAAAAATATTATATGATACCATCTATACCAGTAGAGAAAAAGTTAATATTCTAAGCATTCATAAACAGTAATCTGAAAAGCATATTAAATATAGCATGTTGTTGTGGGTTGACCTTGTCTGGCTGCCAGATCCCCATCTAGCTGCTCTCTCACTCCTGCTCCTCAGCAGGACAGGGAGAGAAAATAAGATGGAAAAGCTCAAACATTGAGATTAAGACAGAGGGATCACTTACCAATAACCAAAATGGGCAAAACAGGGAAAAAATAATTTAATTTATTGCTAATTAAAATAGATTTGGACAATGAGAAACAAAGAGAAATTAAAAAACCTTCCCCATATCCACCCCACCTTCTTCCCAGGCTCAACATCACTCTCATTCCTCACTGCTCTACCTCCTCCCCACAAATGGCACAGAGGATTGGGGAATGGTGGAGTTATGGTCAGTTCATATCCGTTTTTCTCTACCTCTCCTTCATCTTCAATGCTATTCCTTTGCTCCAGCTTGGGCTCTCCACAGACCACAGTTCCTCCAGGGTATATCCACCTGCTCCAGCACGGCTTCCTCCACAGCCTGCAGTGTGAATATCTTCTCCATTGTGTTCCTCTCCATGGGCTGCAGAGACATACCTGCTCCATTGGAGTCTCACCACAGCCTACAGCACGATACCTGCTTCATCGTGGTCTTCTCCACTGGCTGTAGAGGAATCTCTGCTCTGTCACCTGGAGCACCTCCTCCCCCTCCTTCTTTGACTTTGGTGTTCACAGTGTTGCTTCTCTCAAATTTTTTCCTCAGCCCTCACTGTCTGTGCGGAATTTTGCCCTTTGTTAAGGGTATTTTCTCAGAAGTGCCACCAACTGGGCTGATGGGTTCAGCTGTGTCCCATGGTGGATCTGTTTTTGAGCCAGCTGGAAGCATCTGCGTCCAGTACAGGGCAGCTCCTGGCCTCTTCTCACAGAGGCCACCCCTGCAACCTCCTGTGACCAGCCCCTTGCTCCCTACCCCCAATAAAAGTGTCCAAATTGAACTAACACACTTTGCTGATTTTTTGTTTGGTACATTTGTATATGGCTATGGATACAATCACACCATTTGTATTATTTTTCTATATTCTTATTTCACACCCATATGCAGCAATTGAGCCTTTTTTAATAGTCCAATTATTGGTTATAAAGATCAAAAGGAATACACAGTTAGGCATAAACATGATGATCCCATCAGTGCATCCTCTTTCTTCCCGCGTCACTTTTGACCATGGAGAGCTTCAGAGATATTGACAGGGCACCACAACACCATTGGCTCCGCCTATTGCTAACTGGAGAGACTTTTAATCACTATAAGATCTATATAGTTTCCCTAAACACATATCAGAAAAAGCGACCAGGAAATGTCCTGCAAGTTGTACTAACTCTGCTTGACTTTTTTTAAACAAATCAATATATTAGCATGGCAGACATGGCTTACAGCAAGCATGTAAGCCTAAATAAACAAGAAACATTGGCATTCAAATTAAAATAATAAAGTCTTCTCTTTATAACTGCCTTAATAGATATGAGGAGAAGACCCTGAGGAAGTGATGACCTTCAGTTCCTGATCCTGCAGTCTCTACAGACAATGGGAATAAAAACAGCAATCTTGCAAAATTTGTGCAAATAATTATTTACCATGGTAATACTTTTATATTATACACATATAGGTACTTTATATAACTCATACCTTGGGACAATAAATCTTCTTTTGCCAGATAAACATCAGAAGTGTTGGCTGACCCAGTGGTAACTGGGTTTACAAAGTCATTCGTACCTTCTTTAGACAGTAACAGCATTTTACTGTTTATAGTTTTCTGTCACTGAATTTTCAGTCTTGTAAACTTTTATTCAGGTGCCTAATTTTACTAGTGAAAAGAGTGTTGTTAGATAATAAAGACAAGAGCATGTTAAAGTGATTGCAAGACCAGGTCTGCCATACAGATTTTAATTTACAGTACGTAGAAGTCAATACAAAATACATGTAGTAAGTTTCTGGACTTACTCTGAGTCTATTATGGCTTATTTATGCTAGTTATAATAACAAGTAACTGTCAGATTAGAACAAGTGTATGTTTCATCTCCACTGGCATTGTTCTTTGTGAGAAAACTTAATAGTATTTTTGGTGAGTAAAGAATTAGTGATAATACTTTTATAATTTTATTATCTCTGTCAATTTAATGTCAGAATAAATTTACCAATTGTCAATTACCTTTTTGTTCTGTCTTAATAAACTACATCTCATCTGATATCCTTGTTTTTTTGTATCAAGCTGACAGAATAAGAAAACCATCAAATACAAGGTTTATAATAGAAATGCTGACAAAATATGAAATACAGTGGTGCTGTTGGGCATTTCTCTTTTTCTTTTAGAGTTTCTCAGTAATAATTTGTCCTGTGCCAAACAGCATTATAATTGAAAATAAATCTATTCAAACTGAAATGTGTCCATTACGACTTCAAAAGAGAATTTGATATCAAGACTGGAAAAAATGAATATTAAACCAAAAGATAAAATAACATCAAAGCAACTAGTTTGCTATCCTTTGTACTTTTATGCTATTTGATGTTACAGATAAACCCAAAGCAATATTATAAGTGGGAACAAACTAAGAGCTTTGCAGGTGTTTAGACTGGAGTAAGTACGTCTCAACAGTCTCCAGTTATTTTATTTCACATTTTGAGATCTGAAAGACCTTTGGATGCAGAAATTCATTATCCAAACTTTCCTTGAATCAGGCAGAGCCAGTAAAGATCTGGTGCTGGAACAGAATGAATAGAAGTCAGAAAGATCCGAACAATTTTCTTATTTCCTGCTGTTTGTACTCTCTTCAGCTGTCACTTCTGAACTGATAGAATTTTTTTTATAAAGTAATGATGTGCTGCACTTTGTGCTGTCACTCCAGTTATGCTATGCCAACCCCATTACTCTGCCATCGCTCCAGGTCTTCCTTGCCCTTTCCTATTCATTTTTATTATTTCCAGATACAGCTCAAGCTGGAGTTCCTCCAGTTTGTATGTGCTAAGTGCAGAAAGAACAAAATTTTCCTGGGCACCTATACAGAAACACCAGGAGACTGAAAGACAAAAAAACAAACAATAAACTTTTTTTTTTTTCTCTCATTTAGTCATATAAACAGTTAATGTCAGGTTTTCCAACCTCTTAGACCTGAAATAGTAGTGACAGAAACACCTGAAATGGTATACAAGCACTGTATCAAGAGTTTAATTAATTCTATTGCATGTATAAAGGAAACTGAAATTCATGTTAGTGTGCAATTTGAAGACATTATTCCTATTAGTGGAAAGCATTTTACTATGATTTTTTAACTGAGCCAATAGAATTTCACTGACCTAAGAAACCTTCATTTTATTAATCTGAAGAATGGTTTGAAAGAACAATTTATTTACCAAATTTTTCTTCCTTCATAATGATGAAAAAAGGATAATTTTGCACACACAGGAGCAGTATTACAGTTTATACTTTTCTTGTGAACATACACGTCTTTGTCATGAATTACCTCACAATTAATATATATTTTTTTTTTAAAGTCCGATTTCATGGAATTTTCAGGAAATTGAAGCTCTTCTGCATTTATTTATTTATTTATTTTAAAATAAATAGCTGCAAAGGATATGCTAGGGAGGAAAGAGCTCTCAAGAATCTCAAATATAAGCATTTAAAAAAATAAATCTCTGAAATTAGACACTTCTTAATATTCTTACTATTTTTTTCAATTGTATAGTCAAATATGTCTCAACTACAAAATTAAACTCTAGGAATATGTATGGAAAGCAGAAATTATAGACATGGGTTATCAAAATGTTTTTTTTAAATATTTTTAATATTTAAAATAATCTCATGTGTGGTATAAAGTTTCATGTAAGTTTCGTATGTATTATTGGACATTGTTAGAGTTATTTTTTAAATAATCTGTTTTGGTTGCTTCCTTAAAACACATTAGAAAGTAAAGATTTCCTGTGACTCTAATAAAGGTTTGATTTTAATCATATTCACTTATTATGTAAATTAGTTCTAAATTATTCAGTTTATTAAGAACATATCTGGAGTTGCAAAATAAATGTCATTTAAATTTCATTTAACATGCTTACAGTTTTGAGCACTTACAGAATATGAATGCTTAATTATGTCACAAATTATAAGACTGATTTACTGGTTAAAACAATGTTTCTTGTTAGCTGATTTAAAGATTTGTAACATTTGTAACCACATTACATTTGTGGTACAGATGTAGGCACTTCTCTCAAAGCTAATAGGAAAATATCTATAATGCTCATTTTCATTTCAGAATGCAAATCAGGCTACATTAATTTCCTCCTTGTATTTCATAGAATCATAGAATGGTTTGGGTTGGAAAGAACATTAAAGATCATCTAGTTCCAACCCCCTGCCATCAGCAGGCACACCTCCCACTAGATCAGGTTGCTCAAAGCCTCATCCAACCTGGCCTTGAACACTTCCAGGAATGGGGCATCCACAATCATATGAAATCAATAATGTGTTCTTTCATGCTTTCCTGAACTACAGTTTCTGACATAAACTCCTGTTTTTAGTGAGTGAATCAAGAGTTTCTTTGAAGAATAAAATATTTAGGATAGAATTTTTTCAGAACTTTAGAACATTTGAGTTGCATTTCAGGATTTGAAAATGAGGACAAATTATATGTCAATGATGTAATACATTTAATTCAAAATGAAAAGTTAATTCCGTTTACTAACTGCAGTCATGGAAAGAGGTGATAATAGTAATTCTTCCTATTTTTATTTTAGCTTATTTATTAAAAAAATCTGAAAGTACTTGATAAATATTAAGTAAAAGTTTTGACTATATTCCTATTTTTAAAAGCCTTTAAAAAAGAGTCTGAGAGAGGTTACAAAATGTATTTGATACCTCACAGCCAACTAGTAGCAGAACTGGAAATAAAGTGTCCAAACTCTTTAATCATTAGGTCATATAAATGTCCCCATGAAAACAGGACAGCCTACCTCTGGTAAATGCAAACAGGACTGCATTTTACATATTTAAACCTGTTCCAGTAAAAAATCTAAATATTTTCTGTATTTTCCATTAACCTTTATTCTGTCTGTAATCCTGCAAAGATTTCCACAAGATTTCCACAAGATTCTACATAGCTGTTCCTGCTCACAGAGAATAAAGCTCATCATTAAAAAAGTCATAATTTCACTACCCCTAGGTTCTTCTATATGCTGCACATGACTTCTTTGCTGCTTTTTATAAAGAGATTTTCAGAAAGCAGCTATATTATATTGAAATGGTAATTAATACTTAATTAATTTCATTTAATTAGGAATTAAAGTTAAAGATCTATTATATATATCTGCATTAAATCAAATTAGTTCATCATGATAAGTACTGTTACAACAAATGCCTAACCAAGGCAAAATTAGAAGACAGAATGAAATTTTGGTGAAATTTTATTTCCACTTTCAAAGCAAATGGAAGAGGCCTTAGGAAGCTTTTGTATCTCGATTACTGATATTACTGCAGAACTGATAAGAAGTATTCAGCTATTATTCTGGAGTAAGAAAGTGACAGAGTAAAGCAGCTTTTCTCTTATCTCACATAATACGTTCCACTCCCCAAATCCTCCCATTTCTAAAAACTCTCCAGTCTCCTGATGTATAATTTGATTCTGCGTAGATAAAGGAAAGTTCATCAGGGCATGTCTGCCTAAAGATCACTTAGCATCAAACAGCTATTCAGTCTACCTGCTTTTCCAGGTTAGCTAGCCCTGTTAATTCCCCATCTTTAGCTAAAAGCTAATTATGTCATCTAGTCATGATCAGACCTGCTTTTTCTGAGGAGTTGGCCACCTGACTCTTGAAGAAAACAGCACTGAAATTCAGATTTAGAAAAGCAGACACCTATTTTGGGGACTATGTTTGGAAAAATGGTATCATAGTCAGAATGCTGATCCACACCGAGGGAAAACCTGAGTTTTCCCCCTGTGTTTGAGAGTGCTTGAAGATACATAACAGAACAGTGACTTCGAGTTCCAAACAGCACTCACCTGAATTCGTTTCACATTAGAAGAATATTGAATAAGAGCAAAAGCATTCTCAGGAGTGAAACAGAAGCTTAAATCTCTTTAAACACCCGAACAACTGACCTATTTACTACATAATAACTGTGCTTTTCTTGACTTGTTTTGCCCTTTTTTTTTCTTTTTTTCTTTCTTTTTTTCTTTGTTTTTGACTCCATAATACCTGGTTACAGCAAAGGCTTTGATTCATTGTCAGGTTAAAAACAGTACAGAACTGATTTTTTTCCACTATCAAGAGGAATGCTTCAATGAACTAGATTGTTATGTGAAAAGTGGGCAGTGTTGACACTATGGTGCTTCATTGTTCTGCTCTATTTGTAGCACTTCCTCACCAGAGGTCTCATTTAAATGTGCTTGCAGGACCATTCTGACATGTCTATGTTCCCAGTAGTCAATGGGAAGTGAACTCCCAAAGAACAGTTATGCTCTACTTTTATAGGTACTTCCTTCCTGGGACTTTACAGGGAATTTAAATGGTTATCTTAGATAGCATGGATCAACCTCATTTGGGAACACACCTAACATTTTATTTAGGCAATGAGCAATGTTTACTTCAACTAGTCACTTAAAACTGGATTCCAAGATTTCTTCAAGCTACAGTAATATAGACCTTCTTATTCTGTGTTTACACCAAGAGACCTTCTTATTCTGTGTTTACACCAATGTTTAACTAAAATTGCATTTTAACCAGAATGTCACTGCAATTATAACTGCAAAATTACTGTTTTAATATTTCAATGAGACTAGAGAGAAACTACTTGAGCAAACCAAAGAGTAATTGGAGTATCTGTACATAGACAGATTATAATAAGTAGAACTATTGAGCTAATTTCGGAAAATCTTTGGTTTTCATACTATTTAATGAAGTAAAACTAAACATTGAAGTGTTGCCTACTTAATTCATATTTAAAATGCTTGTCATTTATTTTTCTTTTATATATATATATATATAT
>NW_010307283.1:0-27376 GCF_000700745.2 Antrostomus carolinensis
GAGTGCTGGTGGACAGCAAGTTAGCCATGAGTCAACAATATGCTCTTGTGGCCAAGAAGGACAATGATGCATTCAGAGGAGTGTGACCAGCAGGTCGAGGGAGGTTCTCCTCTCCCTCTATTCTGCCCTGGTGAGGCCACATCTGGAGTATTGTGTCCAGTTCTGGGGCGCCCAGTTCAAGTGAGACAGGGAACTTCTGGAGAAAGTCCAGTGGAGGGCCACAAAGATGATCAGGGGGCTGGAGCATCTTTCTTATGCGGAAAGTCTGAGAGAGCTGGGTCTGTTCAGCCTGGAGAAGAGAAGACTGAGAGGGGACCTGATCAATGTTTATAAATATCTAAAGGGTGGGTGTCAAGAGGATGGGGCCCGACTCTTTCCACTTGAACATGAGGAAGAACTTCTTTACTCTGAGGGTGACAGAGCACTGGGACAGGCTGCCCAGAGAGTTTGTGGAGTCTCCTTCTCTGGAGATATTAAAAACCTGCTTGTGTGCAGTCCTGTGCAACTTACTCTAGGTGAAGCTGCTTTGGCAGGGGGTGTTGGACTAGATCATCTCCAGAGGTCCCTTCCAACCCCGACCATTCTGTGATTCTGTGCCTGGGGTAGGTGTTAGTCAAGCATGGTTTTATGCTGTGCCTCCTGCCCAGAGACTGTCCCGTGGCTTCTGCCACTCTGCAGCAGATGTTTGCCAGGACTGCTGGCAGCTGCTTTGGTTGCCTCTGGTGCCTAGCTGGACCAGCCCTGGGTTTGGCTTCCTTTTTGGTAGGCGGCACTCTTAGTGTAACATGTTAAACAGTGCTTCAGCTTAACAAGACTGCTCCGGACCCGGGAAACCAGGTTGTTTTTTCACAACTGTTTGTCCTGGTTTTCGGCTGGGACAGAGATAATTTTCTTCTTAGCAGCTAGAATAGCACTGTGTTTTGGTTTCAGGATGGGATTTGTTATGAGAAGAACATTGATAACATACTAATATTTTCAGTTGTTACCGGAAGATGAAGGACATTTACAACTTCCCCAGGTCTTCCCCAGTTTGCAGGTGCAAAGGAGGGGAGCACAGTAATTAGCAAACTCAACCTGGCATTTGGACATGCTAATGGGCAGTGGGATATGGTATATGACATAACGTCATGTTCAGTGTATTACTGAAGGTCTCTCAGGCTGTTGCTCTTCTGGGATTGCGGTTTCAGTTTCAGGTACCTGTGAATGGGCCGGAGTTGGTTGTTGGGTGATGAGCAACCGCACTGTGCATGACTAATTTGTGTATTTTATTATTACCATTACGATTGTCGTTATTATTTTAAGTTTTATTTTATTTCAGTTATTATATTATTTTTATCTCCACTTATGAGTCTCCTTAACCCTACCTCTCCAGTTCTCTCCCCTGTTCCCTGGGTGGAGGGAGAGTGAGTGAGTGAGTGAGTGGCTATTCAATGTTTGGCTGCCAGCCAAGTTAAACCTCACTGTTCTCTGCAAGAGATTGTGTCTTCCTCTATAGAGCAATCCCTGCTTTGTCTCTGCTCTAGTCTTTTACTGATGTTTTCCTGTTGTGTTGTTTGTTTGTTTGTTTGTTTGTTTGTTTTTATGAATAGCTAGGAAAAGGCATCTCTGTGCTTACATTGTCATCTAGTACCAAATGGCATACCTTCAGTGGTGTCATATGCAGTGTTAACCAAGTGAGTTGCTGAGGAACCGTAGTGGCAGCGGCAGGTACCAATGGTGCTGCGTCTCAGAAAGGCAGATTGGTGCTCCAAGGATGCATGGCTGGTAAACAGATGAACACTAAGGTGGATGCATTTTCCTGTGTCTGATTTTCTTACCTTAAGTTTTGGATGTGCATTTCTTTGCCTGGAGGGTTCTTTCCTTCTGAAGAGTAGGAGAAATTCATGCCTTTCTAGAAATTGGGGAAAATTTTGAGTGCTGGGGTGAAGATATCAATGGACCCATGGAGTGGTCCTTTTGCCACTGGCATCCTTTTTTGCGTGTTCTTCGCAGACTTGTGTGATCTCAGCTGAGGTGATTCTCACCCAGCAGAGCTGAGATGCCATCTTCTCTTATCCAGTGGACTTTAGTTTAAAAAAATAGAAGAAAAAAAAATTAAATGGTACCAGATGTACCTTGGTCATTTGGCATTGTAGAGTTTAGCTCTGCAATAAAGGCTGCTGTATTTCTGAATCAAAGGCAGGCAGCTGCCAAATTAGGATGTCTTTTCATCAGCATTTTCGAGTAAATGATGAGTGGCATAAGATTTGGAATAAAAGTGAGAGCTTGTAATGCTGACAGCAGTTAACATGGTTGTGCTGGTGACTGGGGTGATAACCTTTTTTAAACACAGGAAAACTGAAAGAACAGTAGGGAACTTAACATGCAAAAAAGTAGGAAAATAGTTGTTGCTGTTCAGGAATGTGCTTATGCAGACATACTACGTGCTTCGCACTGTTGGCATTAAGTGATTGCTGCTGTGTGGCTTCTTGGAGTGTTTTTGGTTCTTGTCTGTGTGCTAGGTTAACAGGGTTAACAGTTCTTGGCTGCGCAGTTACACACGTGAGCAGAGGTACCTTTAAATGTTCTTGCTTAGTCTTCAGCTTCTTTAGAAGTCACAGTACAAATTCTTGTGCCTGTAGCCCTTCTAAAAATCTTTAACATTTCAGAGAAGGCAAGTCCCATAATACTGTCATCCTCAAGCTAATTTCTGTAGGCTCCATAGAGGAAGCCTTCTAGCAGAACTAAAGGTAGATGGTAATAAAAAAAAGCAGCACGGGGGGCAGAGAATTCTACAGAGTGTCTTGAAAAATACGAGTTTATCTTCCAGCTACATTGGAAGCCTTTTCTCTTTTTATTTTATATCCTGTTCTCAGGGATTGCTAGTTAATAATTCACATGTACTACAGTTACCAATTAAAGAAAAATTGAATTTGAAACAGCAGTAGGTTCAATTAAATATATTTGGGAATCGGTTATTTCTTTTATTGCTCAGGAAGGGAGTTTAATTATTTAAAAAGTCCTTTCTTTATGCATTTTTCTTTTACATGAGCAAAAAGTACCAATAGCTAATTATCATTCCTGAGGAATTAAACATTTTCAGACTCTAAAACTTGGGACTTAAAACCAGAAAAATCCCAAGCCAATTCAAGATGAAATAAATGTTACTTAGTTGGTTTGAGTGCATACATGAAGCTGATGACAATCCTTACAAAAACACAGTCAAACCTTGTCAGAAATCAAATCTTTAGCTTGAATGTGTGGTGTAGAATAGCATATTAGATTGTGAGTACAGCAAAATGAAATAATTAGATATAAATGGAGAGAGCTGGAATTCTTGCTTAGTAACAAAGAATGGAAAGTGAATCTGTTCCTTCTAGAGTGCCTTGATTTCCCCCACCCCCTCTACTCCCCAGCAAGCACTCCTTAGGACTTACACGCCAGAAAGTACGCATGAAGATGAAAAGGTCCTTCATTACGTGGGATGCATATTGTTGGAGTGGATGAGATTTACTTTTGTCTACCGATTTGTGTTCCATAATTGGCTGCGTTACTATGCAATATTAGTCCTGTTATTGCTGTTTGCCACAGACTGTAGGAAAAAAGATACTTGTTTCTAAATGGAAACGCAGAATTTCCTGTTTTGGTGAGAAGATACATCTAAGTTAACATGCACTGCTGTTTCTCGTAGGCTTCTCATAGGGTAATTGCTTTTTTTTCCTGGAAGGCTATACTGCACAAGGAGTGAACAGTATTAAAAACATTCTACCTGTTTGCTTTTAAAAGGAAATTAGCTTCTCACCTACGGTAATATAATACAACAAACCCACAAAGTTGTCTGTGTTAAAACAGCATGAGGAGAGATCTAAATTAAGCTATATTGATTCTTAGTGGCCTATAACAAAGTTGAGATTATTATTGTTAACTTTTTCTCATAAGTCTGGCTTACCTACTAGTAGGGACCTTTGACTAGTTTCATGAACAGAGTTTAAGCCAGCCTCATTGTGGGGTACCTAGCAAGAGCATAGCAAGAGCAATAATCTGAAGTGTTGTTGGTTGTACAGCAGTGCACAGAGTATAGTTGTCCAACAACAGAAGTCTGCTCATTAGTCATCATTAGGTTTCCTTAAATTTTACGTTATCCTTATTTCTGGTTGAATGTTTGCTAATTGATTGCTGGTGCAAGTAACTTGATGGCTTTAATAAATCTGTAGATGTCTGGCACGTGCCCTTTTGCTGTGGTTGGATGATTTTGGTTTGCAATTAGCCTTTTGAATGCCAGTACTATATATGGCTATCTAAATGTCCCATTAAGTTTCAGCTGGACTGTAAGTGGTCTTCCCCTCCTGCTGCTGTCCTCTGAGCTTATGATTTTTGTTAGTCTGAGTGAAGGATGATTTCCATTCTTGAGCAAAATGGCTCTGGTGAAGTCCCCCAGGGCAAGTTGAGAGATTTGCTGTCAGTGTTTAGTCATGTATAATAAACTTGCTTTTGAGGACCCAGAGTTTATGGACATTATATTTTCATAAAATCTAACTGGAGAATACTTCCTCTATTTTTGGTAATTAGTGTCTTGATTAATTTGCTAAGGCTTTTTTTTTTTTTTTTTTTTTTTTTTTTTTTAGTAAAATTTTAGAAATATGTTAGTCCTAGTCCTCCTAGTAAAAAATAATATTTTCAGGAGACTGAGAAAATTCATACATGTAACTTTGAATATTTGAATTTTGCTGCATGGGTAGAAAGGAATGCCAAATAAATTATTAAAGTAATATTTACACTTACGTTTGCTGACAATTTTTTCATTAAAAACAAAAAAGAAGTTGGCCTTCTGTGGTACAGGGCTGATGGGAAGTTGCAAGAGAGATCAGGTTATAACATCAATGATCAGTTATTCTGGTAAAAAAACCCAAACCAAAACAATCCAGCCCCCCCCCCAGAAAAAAAAAAAAAAAACAAACCAGAAAACCAAACCAAACCAAAAACCCAAACAAAACAAAAAAACCCACAAAACTTTTCCCTGGAATATTAGCAGAGGACTTGTGCTTGAAATCAGTTTTTTATTGTGACTCTAGTTCAAGAGACTCAGGAAGCTGCACCTAATATACTTGCATCATTCATTTTAGTAGTAAATTAAAGGAAAAGTATAGATTCTGCTACCCAGAGATGTAGACAAGCTAGTTGTCTTGTCTGGTATGCTAATGAAGTTACCTGTATGTTTTATAGTGTGAACAAATTTAACTTCCAGTTGTTCAAATTTAAAATGTATTTTTGTGTTTTAACGTGTTATATTCTGAGTCTATTAAGGAAAATTTACCTATAAAACTGCAACTGGCTTCAGATTATTTTTATAACAGTAGGTATCTTTAATCTTGGCTGCAAGCATGCCATGCTTTCTGCATGTGTTAGGCAGGCCTTGCTTTCCATCTTAGGTAACCTTGGTAACTAATATTCTATTTTTTCTGGAGAAAGTAGTTATGTGTTGTCAAATAACCCAAATTCACTGTCATTGAACGTGATAGTTGATGTTTATCTTTATGGAAAACTTTTAAATATTGCATCAAAGGAAGAAAATTAAATTATTGAACATAGCCTATGTTGTCTTTGTACCAGCTTTGCTTAATATTTAGTGCATTAGCGAGTAAAAGGGGGGCTTGCAAGGTATTTCCCAGGTCCTAGTGCCTCAATGTGGGCACGCTGGTGAACTGAAAAATGTATTTTTCTGATCACTTATGTTCTGCGTCTCGGTTTAAGGGTATGCAGGAGGTCACTAGCTAACATCAAGAAGTAACATTCGTTATGAGCCTGAAGCATCTTGTTTACAAGTAGTTGATATTTGAGTAAATAGTATGTAACCAAAGACTAACTTAAGATGTTGCCATAATTGTTTTATGAGCCAACTTAATAAGAAGTAAATAATCAGCTTTCAGTTTCTGACATGAGGCAAATGTTGACATTTTAAGTGGTTATTTCAGATTTGTCATAAATTTGTATTTAGAAGAAATGTTTCAAATTCTAAAACTATCACCATAAAACAGTCAGAAATGGGTGAGCCTGCCTGGGAAGGTGCTTTTTTATGGTGTCTCCTGTCAGCTAAGTTTCAAAACAAAGCATTCATTATGCTGTGGTTTCCTGGTCACCTGCAAACTTCCCAGGATGTATTTGAACTCAGCCCAAGTCTGTGTCCTGAGCCGTGTTTCCCTAGGAAGCAGGATCAATGGCAGTTCTGTGGGCAGAGAGGGGTCCCTCAATGCTCCCGAGAGCCCTGGGAAGGAGGGCAGTGATCAGGAGCAGGGGCTGGTGTAGGGGAGCACGAGGCCTAACTTGGGGTGCACTGCACTGCACACGGGAGAAAGTGCCCTTGTTAAAATAATGGTTCACAGCAGCTTCAAAAATGTCTCTGCTCGGGGAGCTGTTTACACGTGCAGTCACTGTGCAGGCTGGAAAATTAGATGGGCAGTTTTAGTTGAGAGTCAGTCATGAGTGAAGTCTTTGAGAGCTGCCTTGGCTGAGCGATGGTGGAGATCACTGGGGCAGGAGGCTGGGCTGGATGACCCAAAAGTTACCTTCTGGCCTGGTGTATTTTTTTCCTTTGTCATTTTCTGTTTCCCTGCTGCTCCCACTGCTCTGCTGTCTTCATGCCGCATCAGCATGCTGCCTTCACGTTTCCTTGATAGAGGCAGGAAACAGGTTTCCTTGTGAGTAATAGGAAGAGAGCAGAGTTGGGGCAAAGAAATAATCCATACAGAAAGGTTTCGGTCATCCCTAATCCCCTCTTTCCACTTCTAAAAGGGGGGCAGGAAAATATTATGTTTTCTAATAGACTTCATAATGACTAAAGTGAGACAATCCTCACAATACACAAAAACATCTGATGTCCTGACCCTGACTGCCATTCAGAAAAATGGAAATAAATTACTTTTAAATAATATAGCCATTATATATAATTAATAAAATTAATATGACTATTACTCTGCAACTGTGGTAGTTCACCCACAATGGGACCATGCGGTCCTGCACTCACTTCCCCCTTCCTGGTGAGATGGGATGGGAGTCACAACAAAGGGGGCACAGGGTTAGGAATGAAGGACAGGGACGGCTCACTCACCAGTTGTGGTCACGGGCAAAACAGACTCAAACCTGGGGAACAAAAATCAATTTAATTTGTTGCCATTCATCTAAGTAAACATAACAACCATATCTTACAACACCTTCCTCCCACCCCTCCCTTCTTCCTGGGCTCAAATCACTTTGCTCCCCATTTGTCTACCTCCCCCCACCCCGCAGGAATGGGGAAAAAAAAAGCTCTTCCCGGCATGGAAGTCCAGGAACAAAATGTTCCAGAGCGAGCTTCCCATGGAGTCATGGACCTCTTCAGGCTCAGCTCCTGGCTCCAGCATGGGGACATCCACGGGCTGACATCCCTTTGTGCAAAACTGGATGAGCCTGTGAGTGTGTAAAGTGTGTTCTGACACTCCTGGTTTTGGCGTGTCCATGTAGGCTTGCCCTGTACTGGGATCTGTCTGTAAAGCAGGGTTGTGTTTCTAGAATTGAATTAAACATACTTATTTAACACAGCTCATTGTGGTGCCTGCTGTGGCACGACTTGTGTATTTTTACTCAGACTGACCCTCCTGCTGCTTAGTACCAGTTCAGCTGGATTCCCCATATTGCCTCCAAGAGGCTCACTCCTTCCCTGTTTACTGCTCAGCTCCTCAGCCTGGTCTGCAGAAAGCGTAGTCATATTTTAAAATGAATGTTTTCTTCTCCCTCAAGATTGTGTTAAAGCTGTTTCCCTTAGTAGCATATATAAGCTCTGTTTTTTTTTTTTTTTCATAGATGCAGAGAAGACAGACTCCATACTGCTGCTCTCTACAGCTGCTCCCTGGGGAATGAGAGGGGATGGGAGCTGCATGGGTTTTTTGGTTGTTTTTTAAAGTAACTGTCTGCTATCTAAACAAAAAGTTTCTTGTCATCCCTTCCTGTTGCATTATGTGGCTTGTGACCCCATGCTGGGAAAAAGTCTGTTGTGACTGCAGATTGTCACATGCCTTGTCAGTAGCATCTTTGTGAAGTGGGAGGGCTGCTGTGGCTGCATCTCTAACCTGGACCCGCGTGTGTTCCTTTGCTGGCTTAGGTGCCCTAGCTGTGTTCCTGGAGTGCAAAACCCTGGGACGGTGAATTGAGATCCTTTGTACAGCAAACCTGCACTCTTGTTCCTTCTTTTCTTTCCTTGGGTAATGAGTGATCCAGACAAATGATAGCTGGCAAACAGCTGTTAATGCAGTTCCTTTTGGTACTGTGAAGCAGAAAAGTGCCTTCTGTCATTTGCTGGTCCTGATGTCCTTTTTGGCTTTGGCTATTTTTCTGTGAATCTCAGGATTTGCCAGGGTTCAGTCACTGCTCCTTTGCTATTTGATACCTCAGTTAGCCCTGCATTGTCTCAGATTTTGGCTGTCTTTTGATCAAGAAAGGTCCTTCTTCCATGAGCTGGTGCTGCTGGGTGTATGAGTCAAGAGGGTTTGTCTCTGAAAAGCTGTTTCAGTGCTTCATCTCCTGTTCCTTCTTAGGAGGCTCTGTTACTTCAGATCCAACTTCTTAATGGGGAATACTAATTTTATGAACGGTAAGCTATTATCTGTGGAAAAGAAAGGTTTTATTTGATTTGGATAATGAGGAAGTGACCAGTTTATAAGAAAACAGTGAAGTCTCTTCCTTTCCTTAGCATGTGTGTGGGTGTCCAGATGATAAAATGGAAAACCTGGATCCTATTTGGAAGGCTTGTGTTTGGATTGATTACGTAGGGAGAAACACAAATTGAGTATAAATAGGCAAAGACGACTTCATAATAATTTGTCTGTGGTTTTGGGACTGTTTCTTGCTAGATGTTTGTAGTGGTTTCATAGTCTTCTAGTTAACCCTAGTGTCACCTGTCTTGTCAGTGTTGGTACTGCAGTTTTATCATTCAGTGTATGGATTGTTTTCATAAGCAAATCTGGAAAGAGCATTATTTGTGTTTTTTCCTTTCCGTAATTACCAATCCAAGCACATCTGTTCCATTGGTGACTTTTTTCTCCCCCTCAGTTTATGCACACAAGATAAAACAATCTGACACCAGAACTACAGAACTAGTTAATTACTTAAAAAATGACATGGCTAGACATTTTTTTTATCCTTCTCCTATTCTTCTGTTTTCCAAGATTTCCCCACAAAACGGAAAAATAAAGAAAAACTTCCTATCTACACTTGTGGTCATCCACTGAAGTTTTTGTATTTCTCTTCCTAGAGAAACATTTTTATACAGCATATTTGTGAATTTTCAGTCTCTAGCTTTCTCTACCATCTTGCCTTCTGTATACTCTATACTCAGATTTTAAAAAGAAATAATAAATCATACATAGATTGTGCAAAAAGCAATAAATAAAAAAAAAGGCAGCTTTCTATGGTCTCCCTCTATATTTTGGCTCAGAATCACAGTTTAAATAGTTCAAAATAAAAATTCAAAATTTCAGTTTACATGACATAAATTTATATTTCCCATTCAGGAAACTGAAAAGCTGTTTCAGTTCATAGCATATTATCTGCAAAGCAGTAAATCTACTTCCAAGTTAACTCTCTAAAAAAAGCTACACATATGTTGTCTTTAGGCACTTCCATTTCATTTATGCTTAGTTGTCATTTTAAGTGTATTAATGCCAATATCAAGAGCTACCAATTTTATTCAGAGTAAACAGTTCAGTCTTCCTTTCCTGTCATCATTAGCTAGTCTTTATTTGTTTAAGAAGGGGCAAAAATGGTCTTTATTCATTTGGTCAGTGCTCAGGGTCATACTTGTCAGCTGAATAAACATGAAAAGGAAAATGTATTCTATCTCCTAGTGGCTTTTCTTGGAATTTAAGAGGGGATGCTGCACTACTCATTCTAGAGCAAAATAGGTCATCTCTTGAAGTATCCTTTTCTTTCCCAACTCCCGTATTACTAACAAATTGCATACCTGAAAATTGAATTAAGCACTGGATTTCCTATTAGTTGTGCAACAAGCTTAAGTCTGCAAAAATAAAATAAGCTCTACCTTCTGAGTTTGTCTTGTAATCGGGTACCACTGTTCCAGTTAATGAAAAGTTAAAATACTTCAAAGTGGTAAATTCCTGTGGCTTTTTAAATCTGATCTCACTTGCGGAAGTAAGTAAACCTAGAGATCAAAGAAAACTGTCGTACATTGATCTTTCTTTCTGAGGCTCTTCTTTTATAAATCCATAATGTTATGGAATGGCAAATGCAAAGCAAAATGTATCCCCAAGATGTGCATTAGCTTCAGTTGTGCTAGTAACAGTGGTTTGAAACCTGCTCTATCTCTGTGGTTCATTCTTACGTGATCTGTAAATGGTGTGATTTTTTTTTTTTTGAATTTATTTTTCTTACTCTTAACCCATGCTGGTTTAATGTGTGTAAGTATGTATTTGAGTTGTATGCATATCTAATTGAAAACCTCCCTGCACCCCTCTCCTTATTAACAGAAGAGTTTAAAAAAAAAAAAAAAAAAAAAAAAAAGAAAAAAAAAAAAAAAAAAAAAAAAAGGAAAAAAGACACAGAAGTCTGAACCTTCATGTTTTTGGTGTGCTGGATGAATACCTGTTTTTACCCAGGATACGTATATGAAGGAGCAAGTAATGGGCGATTAACTGTAACTGGATTAAGCTGCAAGTGTGGCCATATTTCTAAATAAACAACTTCACCATTTCCGTGATTAAAACTCAGAACAGATGATGTAATAGTAAAGATAGACTAAAGGTGCTTGAACCTCATGCACAAATCTGGGCTGTTTTTCTGCAGTGTGTATGCAAATTAGCTTCTTCCTGGTGCTATGTTGCTTCCTTAACTTGGTCTGAAACAAGTAAATATTGATTAAAGTAGAAGAAAAATGTTTTATAAAACTTCTGTGCTTAGTATAATTCTGCTTTATGTTGTACATCAATAAATCATAGCATGGTTTCTTTTTGAATACTTCTAAAATAATAGTTTCTGTGCGAATCTCACTTCCATCTTTCAGTGTATGATTTCAGAGCATAATTTCTTGAGCAAAAGGTTGCCTTTGTAATTCTGGTAGTGATGTGGGATTTCTTGTTTGCTTGAGGCTTCAATGTCAACTGGATTTTGAGTTAAAGATTATGTATTCACAAGTGTTTAGATCTATACCAGAATCCTTTCACCTTGGGCATTTCAGGTTCTGTGCATTAGCTCTTAACGCTTTGAAAGACTAAACTTGGATTTTGAGTGATGGTCAAAGAATGCCAGCTCTTTGCGGCAATAGAGAGGGGTTTTGAAGGATGGAAGAAAATTCTGTGTGTGCAAGTTTTAAGTCTGATCTTTTTTCACTCTTCATTTTTTTTTTGTCTGAAGTATGCCAGCTTCTTTTCTTGTAAGCAACTTCCCCTCCCCCGCCCCCCCATCTTCTGTACCTGTGCAGGTGCTTCCCCTGCCCAATGTGGCTACACATTTTGGTATATGAGCTGTTAAGACAGAAGCCTGCAGAAGTAGGAGTCACCTTTATGAATCATAGACCACCTTTGTAAACCCAGCAATGCTGTCTAACCCAGTAACTCTTGCTGTAAGCTCAGGCACTTTCAGTGGACCTGTTGTCTGAGAAGATTGGCATAATGTCCTGGCATATGATTCCTAGATATTTGCTTGTATAATTTTTTGATCAAATTAGACTGAAGTCAGATGGAAACTTCCCCCCAGAGGGAAGAGCTTTCCTTATTCTGCCAGTGAAGGTCCTAATAATAAATGAGTAGTGGTGTTTTGAGATACTGATGCCTGTTCTGAGAGCACTCTTTGTGTACCATGTTAAATCATCTGCAGTACGCACTTTTAAACACATATTTTGGGAGCTCTGTGTCATCTGCCTGATGTGGGCTTTCCTCTCGAGTTTTTTGAGCGGGGGTTGATGTGAGCAGGTGACTTTCTGATTCACCTGAGAAGCAAACAGCCTAAGCCTGACTCATGAAAGACCTTGAAGCTGTTAGCAGAGGGGAGCTTGCAGCTTCTCTACTTTGCCTTTTAAACAAGCTCCTATTGAAGGTAGGATAGGATCTATTAGGAAATTCATTTTCAGTAATGCAAAAGAGGGAGCTATGGAAACCTTCCCAAGAAAGGTTTGACTCATGCATAAATTGAGTGCTTTGAGACTTTAAACAAGTGATCAGATAATTGCAAGGAAAAGTTGTGCCTTAGTATCTACAGATGATGTGTAAAATTTTTATGTTTGTACTTTACAAATACAAAATAACATACTGGTCTTCAGTTTTCCATGTTAGTGCCATAGCTTACCAACTATAACTTGTTCTGTGCTCATATACTAACTAACCTTTATTTCTGATTTCTGAATATGTAGGGGTAAGCCTTGGGCACAGCTTAAGCCTGTATGATAGTGGAATTAACACAAGGTTCATGTTACTACACCAGCACTCTTGATAAATACATTTTTTTTCTTTTCTTGACTTTAATGTAAAGTTCTAAAAACTCCTGAAGTCTGCTGTGCTTTTTGGTTAGTGGAGTCCCCAACACTAAAGGTGGGTCTGTCCAGAAAGTTTTACTTTGTGTGCCTGACAGCAAATTGCTAGCTGAGCTATTTCTTAATGAATGAAGCTCTGAATGTTGTGGTCTTGGAACTGAAGTGAACCTAGGAGGGAGACTGACACCAGAATATGCTATCTAAATGCCAGGATGTCTTCAGCTAGCATGGAAGGGAAGAGTGTGGTGGTTCCTCTTCCCTAGAGAAACTTCAAGGGGATCCTCACAGAAGTAAGTTGTGGGTGGAAGGCAGGGAAAAAAAAAAACCCACATATAAAAATAAAGGTTAAGAAACAGTTGTTTCTCCCAGCACCTTGCAAGCTTTCCCCCAAGGTTTCTTTTGAGTTGGATTTAGGACTTTGGCAATGAAAGGAATACCTTCAAGGTATGGGAAAGGAGCCTTTCTGAATTTTAAAGATATTCTTTTCATTTTCCCAGGGCTACCGAAACCCCCTAATTTCTTTCTCTGGCTTTCTCTGACGTGATCTTCTGAAGGCTCTTGGTGAGATCTCTGAGGCTGAGGTAGGACTTGACAGCAATACAGGTGTCCCCTTACTGTTTGCACCACATTCCTTTTCTCTGGGAGGGATGTGGACAGGTCCCACAAAGATCTAGAGCAGCAGACTCCAACGTGATCCAGAGCCTGTGGATGAGAAGGCGCCTCTCTTGATCTGACTTTTCACAGCCAGCTTATGGTGTAGATTTCTCCTGAAGTTAAATATTTGCTTGAAATGAGGGGAGGAAGTGGATCGCTAGGTTGAGAATTTTATCCTTTGTTTCTTTCATTCATTCAAGTCTTTACATCTTGGGGGATACAGCTGTTCAGTCAGGGTACTATCTGGCCTTGGTTTTCCTGCTCTGCTGTCAGAGAATTAGAAGGGAGGAAGAGGTCTTCCTTTCTTCAATAACCTCAGTCCTGGTAGGCTGTTAAGTGACTTGATGAACAAGTACAGGCTGAGCAACTACTAAGATATCACTTGCGTCCAATCTGCCATTTTTCATGGGTCTTTCATCTTGTCTGGAGATGCTGGAATGCTTTCCTTCTCTGGAGTTAGATGGCTTTGCAAGACAGACACTACTGGAAAAGCATGCGCATGTTTGAGCAGTTGTCTTTTAGATTAACCAGGCAAAGGATAACTGCCAACTGAGACCCTCAAGCTTGTGATCAGCAAAGGCTGTGGTGCCAAGTTTAGTGCTAGCACTCTGATCAGGCACTTTGTGAGGTTTTTCTGTCAGCATTTAATCTCAACAGATTATTGTTTTTCTGACTGGACTGTCTGCCGACTTAGAGGACTGTTCTCTCAGTAGTGATGTTAACTCCACTTACTGCTGTTGTGAAGACACTTGTCCATCTGCTAGCTGGCAGGGTCTGCAGCCCCACTGTGATTCATGTTGAACATCTCAGGATATCTTTCATCAGTCAGTTTCTGAATATTTCTAGAACTTTAACTAAATAAGCAGAATGGAAAAGAAATCTGGGGTCGGATTTCTATTTTATGCTTCATTATAAAAATAAGTGTTTTACAGGCTGTGCATCAAGAGCTGCATACCCTGAGGTCATTGTTGTGGACATAAAACACCAAACAGTGCCAGTTGTCTTATGAGAGCAGTAAAACTATAAACTTCATGAGGGAGTGCATCTCTCTTAGTGAAACAAGCAATTCTGAAGAATCATTACAGGTATTGATCCTCTCTGCATGTTGGAGAAGAGCAGCCTGTTGGCTGTTTTTACTCTTTTGGAAGTTTACTGCTAAAACAACAGTACTGCTAGGGTCCCTATGGGAAAGTATGTTCTTGAACATTGAGTGTTGAAGGAAAAACCTATAGAAGAGTGTGTCCTCCTGTGTTGGAACTGGGTTTTCTGAAAAACTGAATGATCTCTGGAGAAAAATCAGCAGATAAGTTTTGGAAAAAATGCTGGAAAAAACCTCTTGGTGGGTTGTGTTAGGTGTTTTGTTTGTGTGATTGGGGTTTTTTTGGTTGTTTTTGATGTTGTTGTTGGGGTTTTTTTTCTAAATACTGCTCCAATAGCCAAATGGTAAAACTAGAACTTGAATTTCCTAGTTACTAGCCTTGCCTCTCTTACTTTGTTACAAGGTGAAGTGAGCTTACATACCCTCTTGGTCCAAGTGACGGGTAGGTTTCTGAACGGATACAGTGACTTCAGTGTGGCAGATTTTTTCTTGGGAGTTAAACCTGGGCTTTGTTTTAAGATGATTCAATGTTTTTCTTTTTGTGAAATAGTTTTATTAAATAACTATTACATTCAGTATTTAAAATGTCCAGTTACTAGAGCAGTTGAACATCTCTAAAAAAATAGGTTAACTCCCAGAGTGGTGTGTAATCACACAAGTAATAAACTTCAAAGCTTTTAGCATTTCCTGTTTTTCCTTGTGGACTTTTGTTAGTATGGCTTATCAAGATTGTTTTTATTTGCAGTTTAGGCTGGTTTCCTGGATTACAGTCTGCTATCTATTAGAATAAAATAAATTTACCAAAGTAAGTGAAACTGTAGGTGATACGGATATATCCAAACAACATGCTATTTGTATTTATGGATGAAACTAATGAAGTTTTCCCAGATTTCATATTACATATTTCCAAACTGCTACTCCCTATACTTGAGAGAGCCTGAAAAAATTGATTGTGTAGCTTAAAAAAGAAAGGGCCTTTTTTGTATGTGTGACATATGGTTGATGCTAGCATGTCAACTGTTCGAATGGAAAAGGCTGGGTTTCCAAACAGCTTTGATTCCGAATCTCAATATTTTATTAGACTTCTTGTACCTTACACTGGTTTTGAGTACTTTTGCACGCAATGTCCATTTTAAAATCTGTACTGTTACATTTTTTTAGAGATGTCAGATTTCTATAAACTGACAAATTTCTAAACCATAGAAAGGGCACTATCTTTGCCTTCTAATAGCTATAGTTTGTTTTCAGCTTTTGAAGTGGTAAAAATACTTCTGTGTTTTGAAGCTACTAGCGTTGAATTACTCTAGTCCATAATCTCTGCCTGTAACTGGACACAGATACAAGGACTATGCATGATTTAAAATTTTCAGCATTGACTTAGACAACTTCTTTTGTTTTTTGAAAGTTGCAGGGTCCTATTAGTTTGAATAAGAAGGTGTAACCATGAGAATACAGGGTGTGGTATGTTACTTACTTGAAGTTGTTTAAAGGGTATACTTCTGTATACATGCCTTATAGACTTGAGGAATCTTAGTAGACCTCTAGCAGATCATGGTAATGGAGGGGTGTATGTAGTGGTTGTCCTGCTTTTGACAGCACTCCCCTTTCACAAGTGGAAAGTGGAAAAGAAGTCAAAATAAGACTAACTTGGTGTGAAACATCATGGGGTAGATTCATGGTTTAGTTTTATTAAATCACACTACTTTAGTAAAATAATATTAGAAAACCCTTCTAATTCAGAGGTTACTGCCATGTAGCAGACATGTAGCGCTTCTGTGGTAAGTTCTATGCTCTAGACATTTTAATGAAACGTGCATGAAATTACTTATATTTATGGGATTCATGGTGATATCAATGTAATCAACTGCTACAACTTAGTGTATGACTAATCCTTATAATTTAGTGTGTTCTAAGTTGTGAACTTTTTAAGAAAGTATATATAAATCTCTGAGGTGGTATGATCTATCTAAAAATAAAACTCTGAAAGCTATACAAGTAAATCTTTGTGCTAAATTTAGCTAAATAGCTAAAACCAGCTAAATTTGCTTTTAATTTTAGGTTTTCTGTATGAGAGTGAAGAAACCAGAGCAGCTCTAAAGTATTTGTAAAGACAAATTCAGTCGTCATTTTGATTTGGATGCTTTTGACATGCCTGTTTTGTGCTCTTCTACACATACATACTGATGTCTGTTCTTTCAGGTACAATGTATGATACATTATGTTATAATGTCCCTACCTAACAGGACTTAATACAGGATTTTTAAAAATCTAAGTAGGAATCTTTCCTTCTCCCACCCATCAGTGTCATTGTATTAAATAGCTGTCCATTTAATTGGAAAAGCCTGGATAAAATGACCAGAATGAATGAAGTCTACTTAAGTGTAGATTTTTACAATGATGATTTGGCAGTCACTTGCTTAGATTACACAAAGAATTAAATAGAGGGGTGGAGTATTTAAAATAATCTCCTATTATAACCTTTCTGGTTACATTCTTACACAGTCTTCATGGTTTTTCCTAATCATAATATTTCTTGATGTCTTCAGGCTAAAAAAAATATATTTTTTTCCTTAAGCCAGATAGAGTTAATAAACACTTCTGTTAATGATAGACGTGGGTAAACTATCTGAGCTGCCAGGAGATGTGAAATGCAGTGGAGGCACTTAAAAATAAGAACATGATTCTTGATTATTGTCCTTAACTACAAATCTGTGCCAAATGCAAATTGAGTTGTGCTCCCTCCTTCCCCAGATATGCTTGCCCTTCTGATATTTTTTTGCTAATTGTGTTGGTGAGACTAAAGGAAAAGCATCCCAGTCTCTGAATTCTGTGTTAGACATCTAGGGTAAAACTATAAAGCTGTCAAATGCCTTATTCCAGTTCGCTTTCAAAGCAGTTCAGGAAAAGGGTTTTTCATGGCAGCTATTGTTCGATAACTGTGCATGGTGTCTTTCTCAGCACTGAACGGGAAGAAAGAGATCAAACAGCCCTTGTCTGCAAGGTCTCTTGTGGTGAGGCTGCATTATTTAAAAACTTAGGAGCATGTTAAAGGCAAACTCAGGGAGGACCTGCATTTTCTGGAACTGTATATGCTGCTTGTTAATTTTAATTAAAAAATAGGAGGAGGAACACCTACTGGTTATTATTACTAATTTGTACTCAGGTACACACGTGCATATTACTGGTACATTGATCAAGTAAAGTGTTTCTTTTCTAAATCAGAGTGTGAATTAACAATGCAGCCCCTTCACATAAATAATCTTGCTTTCATCTTGCATTGATTTATGGATCAAGTTCAGCTCCATTACATGCTAAGAACCTTTTACTCCAACCTCCTTTCATCATGGGTTTCTCTCTTTTGTTTTGTACCTGACTTGCATAAATGTGTTTTGATTCCCTTTGATATATTATTCCTAATGAAAGTGATGCTGGATTTGAAGCTTTATATGGTGAAATTGATTATTTAATATTTTAATGGTCTAAATAAGGAATAATAAATTGAGAGTAATTTTTTTTTGTTGTGTGTAAAGATTATGTCTCCCATTCTTAAAATTGAGTCATTTCTGAATTGCTGTAGCTGTAATGCCTTGTTACACTTAACAGTGCTTGTTAGTACTTATTAGAAAGCTGCATCACAAATGTGTTTGCCATTAGTCAGAGGAATATGTTAATGAGTAGGAATTCTGTAAGTCAATGTGTAGGTCCCTCAAACACTGCATTATGGTCAAGAAGCTTTCATTGACCTTGGAGTGGCGGTTCTTCAGAGTGGCTTGCTACAGAGAGCTGGTCAGTGGAACGAGGAATGTTTCACCTTGCATTTTTATTTTTAATTTTGCTGTAACTGAGGGAAAAGTGAGACCTAATTGAGCATGGATGGAGCAGATAGACTTGAATAAACAATTAGTTTTCTGAAGCCTCCAGTGTGGTAGAATAAATGAAAAGTTTATAGATAGTCTAGGAGCTTATTGGTGAGTGTGAATGGAAATAGATTTTATAAAGAACTAAACTGCTTTCACTTCATTAGTATTCATGGTATAACAACCTCCCTTCCTCTTTCCAGAGATACATATTCTCTTCTGAATTATTTTTTTTTTCTGAGACAAATGATGATTGTGTCAACAGCTGATGAAGATGAATAGGTCTCTTTCTTATGTATTTCAGGGGTTTTTTTGCAATTGAAAGTGACTTTGAAGGTTAGTTTTACTAAATTTTCATCCTAGTTAAAGAACCATGAAAAATCTTTCTGAAAAATCTATGTATGAGCAGCAGCATTAGAAATGTTTGAAGTAAAGTGTGCATGTGGATGCCTGCACATACACAAAGTATAAATACGTATTTCCATGCATTTGTCATGGCTTTCTTGTGCTGTGAAAAGGATTGTTAAAATAATTAAGAGTGAAAATTCTGTCCGTAGTGTCTAGAAATATCAAAGTTCTTTTCCATTTGCTGTGTAGCTAGTTTCTCCTTTCGTTGAGAAATTAAAAAAACACTCAGTGTGGCTAGTTTGATACTTTTCTCTGTGGCAGAGCATAGTGCCTAGAATTGCTAATGCTACTAGTAGCTCTGCATATGATAGTAAGAACATGAATATAGCTGTAGAATACTGAAGAACAAAAATCTACCCAAAAAAGAGGCTTTATGCAAGAAAATACTACTTGGGGTCATGCAACTTTTTTTGGTGCCGTATGATCTTGATAGCTTCCATTTAAACTTGTTGACATTTGGGTCTTAGTGTTTCAGCTGAAAACATGGTTGTCTTTGTTCTCTTCTACTTCTCAGGAGGAGATAAATCAGTGGAAAAACAAAACAAAACAGCCCAAAAAACCTCCTCCCGTGAAGTGTGTGCTTTGTGTTAGGAAGATGTGATTTTTGCAACCCACTCTGCCTTGCCCTGCAAAGTTGTGTCTGTGTGGGGACACAGCAGGGGTCGGCCACCACTGATCCTCAGGATCCATGGGCCTGCTGGAAGAAGGAGGTCTGCTGAAACGCTCGTGCTGATGCCTACTCCTCAAACCTGCAGCGTCATGTCATTCCTGCAATGTTGTGTGTATGGGTGTTTTTTCTTCTTTAACACTGCAAGAATGCAGATTTCCAGTTGTTGTCCCTTTGCTGCAGCCAAGGTGTTTCTCAGACCCTAGAAGATGTCCACCAGGGTTGGGAGTTTGGCCTGATTTCCTCCCTACCTGAAATGGGGGTGTTAGAGCAGCTTTCATGCCAGCTTTCTGTTGCTGCTTCCCCACTACTCACTGAGTCTTTTGCACCAGGCAGATGTGGCAGTAGACAGTGACAACAAATTTCAACACTGTGAAACACTTTTTCCTGCCAAGATGGCCAGCAGGACGGGGACAGGAAGGGAGTATCCTTCCTGCAGCGTAGCGGTGGCATGCACTGCTGCACATCTGGGCAGTGAAGGGTGGGTTTTCTTTTTTTTTTTTTTTTTTTTTTTAATCTTCCTTTGTCAGATCCTTTTTAAAATTGTGGAAGTGAAAGTGAAATGTGAGCATGCTTTCTGAAGGGGAGGAGCTGTACCTCTACAGAAAGGGGGATGTTTTTCTAAACGGTACACTTAAAGCAGAGCTAACTGGGTTGGACACATCCCTCAAAACCTGCTCTCTGTTTTCATGCTTTTTTTTTGGATTAAATTATCAAACAAACTTCCTTACAGAATCTGCTATGTTGAGTCTGATCCCACTGTGTCCTTCCTAATAGGGCTGACCTGTTGAGTTGCTGGGGCTTTACCCTGGCTAGCAGCCTGCATGCAGTGCTTTGACTTCTCTTACTTTTCCAGGGCATTGTCAGTTTTCCCTAGGTCAGGAATGAAATTATTATTATTTTTTATTTGTCAGAAGCAAAAGTCTTTGTACATAATGTGTGTTCCTGAGGAGATACTTGTATGACTGTCACATTAAAAAGAAAGTCTTGATGCTACCAGTCGTTAGTGTTCTATGTGATCCCTTTAGCCACAAGTTGAGCTATATCTATATCTGTATTTATTTAGAGCTATGTTCTGGTTTTTGGCTCTTACTGTGTGGCCTCACAAGAGGTCTGCAGATCTTTTTCTTCATCTTCATTAAAGCCAGGTGACTTAGGGCCGGCTGAGTTGTTGGAAGCAGTGCCTTCAGTACAAATACTGTTGCTTCCTTTGTCTCCTGGAAAGGGAGCACTCTGTCCATCTGTGTGTACAGAACTGGCACAGAAGAGGAGGCTTTCAAGAACTGAAGGACAAAACTGTTCCATCTTAACCAGGGTAAAGTAATAATTGGCTCAGATAGCAGTGTGCCTGCATATATATATAGGCCTCTTTTTGGTCTTGTAGAATTCTGCGAACTCTGTGCTTCACTTTCTGTGCAATCCTGTGTAAATATGCTTGTGAAAAAGTGTTGGGTGCAAGCTGATTTTTTTTTAACGTAGCTATAACTGATTCTTCATATTCCTCAGAGTTGTATTTATTTATTTTTTTAAAAAGCTTATTTTCCTTATCCTGGTGTTAGCAGTGTGCTTGTGTTAGCTTCATTCATTCATCTTCTTGTACCACGGATTTCCTCTCCTGAAATACATTATTTTTTTTTTCTGGCTGTCTCACACCTCATTATATACTCATCCCAAATTGTACTTCTAATCATCGGTGCTAGTTCTTATTTTGAACCCGTTGTCATGTCCTTAATTTTTGTAAGGACTTGTAGACCAACATACTTGATATGATTACTTGATATAGTTACCAAGCAGAGAATTCATTCTAGCTGTAGAATAAATACATAATGGTAGATAGCTGTACTTAATGCTACTGAGGTTTTTAAAAACATTAAGATAATCCTTTCTGAGTAGGTGAGCTGTTAAAAATCCATGGCTAGTACAGTGTAAGAATAATTTTCTTTAGAGGTATGTATCTGATTCTATTCACATAGAAAATGAATAGCTTCAAAATATGAAAAAAAAAATGGTTTGAGGACAAATTGATTCAGTTTTGATTCTCTGGAGGAAACTCTGTGTATAACTGGAGGAGACTGTCACTCAAATTCCATCCATGTTTCTATAGGATCTTTATGTGTAGCAGTCTATTTTATAATTCTGTTCTATTTAATTTTCAAGCCATTATCCTCTAATGATACTGTCTATTCCTTTTTGTGAGGTTCATGGTGGGGGGGGTGGTTGGGCAGGGAATAGAGTTTTGTGAAAGCTGTTAATCTCATAAATTTTACAGTGCTTCTGCAGAAATTCATCACACCTACTACATAAACAGGCACTTTTAAAATGAAATTTACATAAAAATGGATTGGAAGAAATGAATTTTGTAGAACAGTATGTTCTACATAGCTTGGAATTTGCTATGTGTTTTCTGTCTTTCAAAGTGCCTTTGTCAGAAAGGAATTATTCAATATTTAATATTGGGGAGGGACCATTTTTACATAAGTTAACTATCCATGTATTGTGAATATTAACAGCAGAGACTGGTAGTGAGATGTGTACTGATTAAAAATCCCTCTCTTAAGCAGCCTTTATACAGTCAATGGCTAAATTAACTCCCTTTGTGTACTATAGATATAGGACAATCAAATATACTTGTTTTCATGTACTGTGTCTTAACTGTCATGGGTTTTTGAAGTAGTGACTTTCTGAAGTAACTTCGCAAATTCTTTTATTTCCTTGACCTGTAATTCCACAGGCAAGTGGAAAAACTGCCCTCTGTTATCCTGTTGCTCCTTAACTCACTAACATTTCTTTGAAAAGGACATGGAGAGAAATGTATGCTTGCAGCCTAAGTGCAGTAATAACACAGTGGGCAGAGCATGTGACAGCCAGTACCTGAAAGTAGAGCATAAGAATGTGTGTTTGTTGGAAACTGCCTGCAGGGATACAGCTATTGTATTTTTTAAAACTTGCTGTCAAGCAAGTTTCACTGAAAAAAAAGTGCAGTCAACCAAACCCTAGTTCTCCTGTTGTGCTTGTATGCCATCCAGCTTCGGCACACGTCCATATAGCTAGTAAGCTTGAAGTGAATACCAACAGCGTGATGATTGTGCCTGGGCAAAACTATTTGATGTGCTGAGTAGAAGCAGCTTGAGTGAAATTATTTAAAATATCTCTAGCAGAATTTCAACAACCCTTGTTCCTCAAGATACTTGCTTTGATGTTGTCTTGCAAGCAGCAATGTCCAGTCTGTACCTGATCAGACACACAACCTGAGCTTTCATAGTGTTCAGGTTTCCAGGAAGTCTTTCAAATAAGTATTAACAAGTTTGAATAGGTCTTGCTGTAACTTACGTATTTAAACTTGTCATAATCTTATTACTGAATGTTCATAGTGTCGTTTTGGCTGAATTAACAACTTTGGCTGATTGAATGAATATATGCCATGTTATACCTCTTCAGAATCAGCTGTATGTTCCAAGGAAGCAGGACATAATGAAATGTTCTCTGTTGCTTTCACTTAATTGTATGTGAATGCTCTTCCTGGCAGGATGGGAAGGCTGTTTTGTTGAGGACAGAAGGCCTCTTCACCTGCTCATAGGCTTCTACTTGAAGTAAGGTCTGAATGGGGGCTAGAAAGCCTCTTGAAGTAAAATTGTTTCATCCAGCTGTCTATTCTTTGAGTAGCACAAGAAGTTATTCAGGGGGAGCTTGCAAGGCTGGCTACTTTCTGCAGTCCATCTCCCTCATATTTCCCCAGCATCCAGCGTTGTTATGCCAAGACCATTAAAGAGTATATCCTTGTTTACTCTTCTTAGTTTACTACAACAGCAGTTGCAATGTATGGACTCATTTCAAATACATACTGTACGTGCTTTAGATCTTATTTTGCCCTTTGGAAGCAAAAGCAAGCCTTTGGATAGCTTCCAAAAATGCTTTGTTGATATATATGTTAATTGTTTCTGGAAAGCAGGAGTTGTCCATCAATATGAAAATGTCAAATCTCATATTTCCATATTGCTTCTTTGTAGTGCTAGACCATATAATGCTTTTTGGTATTGTTGCTTCAGATGATGAGATATGGTTCTTTACATCCAGCTGAAACCCAGCTGACAGATCTGTGTAAGTGTCGTCTACTATATTGAATTTGACTGTTCCTATATTAAAATGAGCTTCTGCCCCAAAGGAACACTTAGTGAAACCTAATATTGCTGTAATATTTTGGTCCTTAATTTGTCATATGCAGGAATGCTTATTTTTGTTTTGTTATCCATGTAATAGAATCTGAATTTCATACTCTTGTGATTAAAAATGCAAAACTTCAGAAACTGCATTTCATTCCCGTGTTTCTCATGTCAGAGGATTGCATATGGACTTCAAATTGAAGACATCAGGCTGAAAAGGGTTGGTGGGAAGGATATCTCCCTTCTTTCCCCTCCCTTTCTTTCCTCCCTGGTCCTGTTCCAAAGAACCTTCACATGCAGGACCTCAGGCATGGCCAGTTCATGTGTGAACTTTGAAGTGTGAAAGTGGGTTGGGTTTTTGCCAATAACTCACCTAAAGCCTTGGTTGGATCACGTTGTTGCCAGATGCTTGGAGTCATTCAGAACGCGGCATTGAGCAACCGTTGCCGTTGCTCACTCATACAAGTGAGCAGTTTTGAGTATTTGCTTATAGACTTAGGTGAGAGTCCCCAAAGTGATGTTTCATAGAAGCCAGCTGTTGTCAGTCATTTCCTTTTTAACTGAATTGTAAATCACCTTATCAGGTATCTTAGCACTAGGAAATAGAAATATTATTGATATAGCTGTATTTCTGAAAAATAAATGGTAACAATGGTTAGTTAAATATTCTTTGTGACCCCAAAACCTCACAATTTATGAAGTTATTGAAGGCACAGGCTGTGAGTTCATCAGTTAGTTCAGTGTCTGTTGTGAACACGGATGAATCTTAATATGCTGAAGAAGCAGATTCAGAAAACACTGTGTTTCTTGATGCTTTAGAAGTGTATATCTGCAAACAATTACAATAAGCTGCAGATTTGATTAAAAAAAAAAAAAGAAACCAAACAAAACAACCCCCCCCATCGCCTCCCAAGAAAAAACCAACAACAAAGAAACAACACCCAAACTACTAACTAACCTGAAATACTAAATACAAGAGAAACTCTAAACATGGGATTCTAAATGCTTTGTAGGGCATATGGTACTTTGCTGTGGGATTTACTGAAAACAAAAATGGGCTTCATTGTGTATCTTCACCAGTGACTGTGGTGACCTTGACTCCTTCCTTTCAGAGGACAGAGAGGATGAAGCAGTTGAGTATGGAGGTGGTATGTAGATTATCTGGCTGATAAGTCTCAGAACATGAACTGTAAAAACCTAAAAGACTCTGCTTGGCTTCCTAAAAAATTGTGGTAAGAATCAGGGTTTAAATGTTATAGAAAAACATTTGCTTTTTGCAAAATAGTGACACCATGTGACCACCAGTTTAGGGAGAAGGATGCTTGCAAAACTCTTTCCACCTTGCTTACCCACATACATCCCTGCTTTGTCTTCCTGTGCCTGTATTTGCTCACTTTTCTTTTTTCTGTTTTTTTTTTTTTTTTTTTTTTTTGCGTGAATTTAATACAATTTTGATTCATTAAATGTATTGTCAAAACCAAGGGCTGAAATGTTGTGTAGGAGTGATGACAGGAGCAGAATTTCATCGAATCACAGAATCATAGGATTGGGTTGGAAGGGGCCTTAAAGGTCACCTAGTCCCAACCCCCCTGCCATCAGCAGGGACACCTTCCACTGGACCTGGCTGCTCAAAGCCTCATCCAGCCTGGCCCTATGAGGATCTGTATTTACGCTTATTTCAAAGTCAGTGTCAGTAAGTGCCTGTTTTAGAAACAGGATATTTTTTGAGGGGTTTTTTGGCAGTGGCGCTGGTGAATCTCCGCGCCGGTGTGTCCCTCGGCGGGGCAGTGGGCTGCGTTCTGTCGATGGTACAGTGCCACCTAGTGGCCGCTCACGGGAGAGCCGGGCAGGAACTGCCCAGGAGAAACGCGGGCAAGGGCAGATCATGCAGGTTGCGAGGTCGGGCGGTTCACAGCTGCGAATAGACTGCTTTGTGAAGGTCGAGTAAGCCCAAGTCTGATCCCCTGTGCCTTGAGATGGGACCACAGCAAAAACTGCTCCTTGTGTGGAAGCTTGGTTAGAGATGTTGTGAGGTGTACAAGAGGAAGATGGCTTTCTTACACAGCCGGCCACAAATCTGGCACTTGCAAATTTGTTGTTTCAGTTAGCAATTTAATTACCTTAAGATATTTGTAATTTTTTTTTTTCCACATGCTGTCGAAATCTTTAGGTAAAGGTGGCTGAGATTTTTTTTTCAATGAAGGTAAGCATTTAAACAGTATATAATTTTTTTTTTCTTTGTTTCTTTGCAGCTTGATCACATACTATCTCCCCCACCTATGCCTTTTAAAAAATACAGCAGTCCTGAAGGCTCTTCTGGGCCTGGAAAGGCCTCTAAATTTAAGAGGCAGCTGAGTGAAGATGGGAGACAGCTCAGAAGAGGAAGCCTTGGAGGAGCTCTGACTGGTGAGTTTGGGGTGTGTGTAATGCCACCTGGAGGTTTAACAGCTGTGGAGCTGATGGCACCTTCACCCCTGGCATTTGCCTTGTGGCTGAACTCTTTGGGGGAAGTGTGAGGTCCACCTGGAGTTGCCATAAAGTCTCTTCCCCATGGGTTCCCTGATGGTCAGTCAGGTGGGCTCATGTTTGAATCTCTGCCTACGTAGGGTGCTGACAGGTGGACAAGCACAGCCTGAAAATGACCCATTTCTTGAAATTTTCAGGAATATAGCATTTCTATTGCTGAGTTAGTTTGATGGCTTAAGAGTTGTTTGAAACGTGCTCACATGCATTCATCTATAGGATCACATACATCTTGTTTCCTCAAGGAGCTGAAGTGCACAGATTTAGAGTATGCACAGGTTTGGACTTAATTTCATTAAAGAAAAAGCAGTTTAGCCTTATTTGTCCTCATTTGTCTGTTGGAGTCCTCCCAGGGAAGGAGGGGCATTACCAGCTAGCCGCTGACTGTGGACTGCAACTTCTCCTCTGTGGAGCCAATGAAGAGGTAGCAGGATGCTTGAGGAGGGCTCAGGCCCCCCTGCCCTGATGGTGTCTGTGGAAGGTGCCAGATGCTGAAATCATGATTGTATCCTGGGAGCTGTATGGCTGTGGCTTTCACTGAAGAGTGGTTGTTCCTGAGTGTGGAGTGAAATGAGTGTGAAAACATTGTGACAAGTTAACTGGCACTTGCTTTGTGTATTTCAAGAAAAAATAGTTTTAAAATTCACTTGAATTTGGCAATTAAATGTATTCCTGAAGTGCACGATTTCCAACAGTTTGAAGAATTACCGTAAAGAACCTGACATTAAGTACTTAGTGAGAGAGACAATAGGTTGTTGTGAATATAGTGGAAGAGATAAATTTGAGACTCAACATCTTGTTTTATCTGTTCAGGTGATGTTGATTGATACCAAAATCAAACAGGTGAAATTCAGGTTAGAGAAAGTTGAAATGTCTTCTGTCTCTAAATTCTGTATATTTTTCAGAGGTGTTTTTGCTTGGGAATGAAAAATGGTAGTGCAGCGGCTAGAGCTGACTCTTCTGCCATAAGTGTCTGGGAAGCGCTTTTAAAGTAGTTGCTTTTCTCACTTCCTTCCCACCCCTCTCCCTGTCCTTACACCAGCAGAAGCTCCAAAAAGGTATTGCAGTACTTCTCTTTGTAATAAGTAGCTTAGAATCACCTACAACACTGGTAATGAGCGAGAATTTTTTTTTTTTTTTACACCAGTAACTTAAGTCATCTCATTCTTTATATGAAGGAAAGGCAGATACTGCTAGAAGAACTTCTTGTGTCATATCCGCATGCAATCGTTGCTGTGGTTTTTAGTGACACTAGGGTAGGATTTGCTATTGCCCTTGCAACTTCATTTTTATCAAGAGTTGTATTATGAAGATTTCAGAAACTATTAGATTATTTGTGATCTCAATGGACTTTCATGAAAGATAATTGACTCACAGCAGTCTGAAGTGTCAATTTTGCTAACCATATCAGCGAACTCTCTAGCTTCTCTGGACTGTTACTACTCTAAAAACTTGAAGTGTAGACCAAAGTAGTGTTTTACTGGAACTAAAAATTGCCAGCATGCTACTTACTATTTC